>NC_056739.1:96030440-96247940 GCF_019279795.1 Protopterus annectens | reverse complement strand
TATGCTTAGAAGTATGATGATTTCTTTCTGGATGCCTGGTCATGTTTTAACAATAGATGAGGGCTGGTTCCCTTTTGACTCAGGATTACTCTATTAATATAAAACCATTTCAGTCTGCAGTCAGATGCTGCAGGCAATTTAAATGGAAGTGCTTCCAGCTGCCCCATCCTGCCTAAATCTGAGTAATGCCCCTTGATGACCTTATAACATTTTTCTCCCCTGAAAATGCCACGCAGAAACTTTAATAAGCAGCTGAAGGTCACTGTGCTATGTGGAATGCCCTTCCTCATTCACTGGAGCCAGTTGCTAGACCAGCTAAAAGGAGTTGTGAAAAAACACTGGCACTTTTCCCTCTCTTTCATAGGCCAGTGCAGAGAAACAGCAGGCAGCACTTGCTGTGGGCCAGCCTAAAGTTAACATTGACTAACGTTATCATGGGGTGTTCACCTGTTAACATTGAACAGTAAGTTTCAGCTTGTGCTATCTATTTTGTTGAACAGGGTTGTCAGTATGATTTCTGATTCTGCCGGATAAAGATACTGTTTCATTTGATCTCTAACTGAAGCATGCTGGTAATTGACTTCTCATTTAATAATAATCATACCAGTGCTTTTTCAGCTTAGGAATATATTACTTACAGCAAAACAACTTTGCATGCCCTCTCAATGAAATGAGACACAATTGCTGCTTTACGGTCCTAACACAATGGCTGAATTAAATTTAGATGCAGCTCTCTCAGTTAACAAACTGCTGGCATCAGTGGTTGCACTGTGGACTTTCCCGTTTAATACCAGAGAAACTTGTTCTAGATCTTCTGCTTAAAGGTGACAATTTCTGCATATACAAGATTGCATCCAACAGTAATGTATAATTAATTCAGTGCAAATGGTAAAGTAGATCCATGAGCAGCACTGGGTATCCCTTTCCTGTGCAGTGATGCTTGTTGCTAAGTATAGGTCTCCCTTCTTCCCCAACTCATCTGCAGTATTGCATTGCCTATCTGTTAACCAGATTCTCATGTCCTCAGTCAAAGTGCTAAGAGTTTGTTCTCTTACCAGAAGGTATACCAGCCCTTCGAATATGGTGACTTGACACCCACTCACCCATCTATGAAAATAAGTGCTTAGTTCATCTATATATTCACACACACTTTTATCTGCCTTGCGTCTATGCTCATGAAACTTTTTCTTGTAAGCTTTGGGTGTTAACTTAAAACACTCTAACAGGCAATTTTTAACAGTATTATAATTTAAGCAGTCAGTATCCGACAATGTAGAAATAACAGTTACAGCTTTACCATGGAGTAAGGGGGTCAGGAACAGGACCCAGAGCTTTTGGCCAACATTATGTTGTTTACATACCCTTTCAGACATATGAATAAAACTGTCAAAATTATCCCCCTCTGTAAATTGTGGACAAATTTTACTGACCTTTGCTGCTTCTGGGGTTTGGTTATGCACTTCCCCATTACCTCCATGACCCTGGCGAAGAGTCAGAATCTCCTTCTCATGTTGCCTCTGACTCTCATTTTGTTCACCTTCCAGATGTCTCAGTCTCTCAGCTGATTCTTGTGCCATCTGTTTCTCCTTTTCTTCAGCCTCCAAATGCTGCAATCTCTCTGCTGATTCTAATTCTAACAGTTTGGCCTCCATTTCAAGTCTCTTTAACTCCAGATGGATTTTTAAGTCCTCTGTGGAAAGGTTGAACTGTTCATTTTCTGAGAGTTGTACATCTCCCAGGCCAGCTTGGTTGTCCTCCTGGTTGCTGGTCTGTCATGCAGCTGTGCCTAAGGCTGCAATCATTTCTTCTTTAGTCAGGTTGGCATGCACCAGTCCTTTAGCCTGGCACATCTCAGCCAACTGGCTCCTTGTCAGCTTGCCATAGTCCTCTACTGATATCTTTGCCTGCTCTCCCTGAATAACTAAGCTAACAAAAAAAAATGAAACAACTGTGATATGAAACTCTGAATGTTCACTGTGTGGCTGATTGAGAGTACAAACACCTTCATTAGTGACCACTGTTTACAGGCTATGGGAATTCAATATCCACACCACTGAATCCTAATGTGGATATCCCACCACTGCCCACCAGTTAATATGCAATGTGGAAATCCCACCACTTCCCAGTAATTAATATGTGATGCTCCAACACTGGCCCACTAATCAAGGAGCCTCAATCATCACCACTGGCAACAGTGGGGAATGTATACACTGGGAGGATGACAAGTACACACACAGTAAAGTGCAATTTCCCTTAAGGGCACACAGAGTCGGTCTGTGGCTGGTTTCTTCCTCTTTTTCCAGATCACCAATAAGACTCCCCACTGGCACAGCTCTAGAGCTGAGATCTTAGCTGAGTGACCAAGCCAAGACCTCCATCACCCTCTCTGTCCAACCAGTGCTTCATGTCCCTGCCCAAGTAGCTGACACACACACCCTTAGAGGTTTGATTTACACACACACACACACACACACACACACACACACACACACACACACACACACACACACACACACACACACACACACACACACACACACACACACACACCTGGGAAAGGCTGGCACAGATTTACTAGCTATGCCCCCTTCTGACCAGACTAAAAGGTTGTTTGCCTGCCACCAGTCACTCCGTATCAGCTACTTTAAGGCCCTTAGCAAAAGGTGTCCAATCTTACTGTGTAATGTTACTATTAATTCAAATGGTAGTTTGACCAAGAGCAAGGCTATTAGGAGTGGCCTGCACAGTGTCACCAAATAGATATGCAAGTATTCTAAAAGCTTAAATATGTCAAACAAATATCAGCCACAAAAATAGGTTTAAATATATTTAATAATAAATAATAAAAGAACAAGACAGTACTAAATATGTATTCACAGTGACTTCAGAGTTCAAAATCACAGGAGATATTTAAAACAACATTGCAGGACAGTCTCAAATAAATACAGAAAACATCTAAACTAATCTTTACTATATTCCTTACTGAATCAAAAATAAATTACTGTACCCTATTTAACTTGCTTACAGAGCAAGGCAAGACAGATGTGATGAGTGTTTTTTCCCAGCTGATGCTGCCAGGTCAAAGACAAAATACAAAATGCACGGTCTGTATCTCGGAGAGTTCTCAAATCAATATCTCAATTATTGCTGCTGGGATACTTGCAGGATGACATCACGTCTGCCATCTGACTATCCCAGGTGAAAATCCCTACTGCTAGAAACTGCTAGCGTTTAGCATCTCCCTGAGAAAGCACATAAACAAGGAATTCTCTTACATCTAAGGCAAATGGTTGAAGTCATAAAATAATTTACATTTCTCCACATGTAAAGACAATGCAAAAAACTTGTAGTTGTAGACATTGTGTCTGTTACTGCACTGAAACTGAAAGATAACAGCTTTTGTTTATGGCCTAGCCATAAAGTAACTTTACCTCAACCATTCCTCTGAAGTTTGGAAGTTAATCTCCTGTGTTTCAGTCTCACCTGTTAAACAGTTACAATAGTGTGTATATATATATATATATATATATATATATATATATATATATATATATATATAAATCTCTTCAGCACATCTATACAATATGACATGCAGTTCTAATACATTTGTAACACAAGCATATGAATCATGTTGACATTCACAAATGGCACACAACCATTTACAAAATTCCAGATAGCTGTGTTGTCAATCTCTCTCTCGCTGTCACTCTTCTATATAAATCATATTAATATTCACAAATGACATATAATTATTTACAAAATTCTAGATAGCTGGGCTGGCAATAGCTCTTTTTGTGACAATCACAGTGATCTTGGTGGATTCCTTCTGAATCTTCAGAAATACCCTGAATATTAGTGTAAAGGCTAGAAAAGCGTACTGACACATTCCTGTCCAATGAAAAGAAAGCCACCTGTTCTCCAGGCTTTCTTGCGTGGAGTCCTGGAGCAGAATTTTTCCAGCTGATTGTTCTTTGAGGAAGCAAAAGTTCTTGAGGAACTCCCTACAGATGGATCAGATATTGGAAGACACCCTGAGCTAGTTTCCATTTGTGAGGTCTGCCTTTGTCCTGCTCAGCTTGTCTTCTATATAATTTTGCACTGATGGGATGTAGGATGTCTGTAGAGTGACACTGTACTGTGAAGCTATATTCCAGGCAACATGGCTAGTCTGTAAAGGGGGTAAGTCCTGGATCCTCCTTGCTTGTTGATCTACCGTGACTGTTGTATTGTCTTTAACAACCTAAAGAGGTCCGGGGGGAAGTGACAGCCTTTTAAACTTGGGCAGTATCACAGATTGGTTTAGGAAAGAAAGGTCCAGAACTGGTCCCTAAGCATTTTTTTTCTTTGGCACTGAAAACATTCTTGAATAAAATTATTTCCCAAACTGGGAACTGGCTGTATCACTGTCTGAGACAATATGTGTTGAAATACAGGGAGAAGTAGTCTGGACTGGTGGATGAGAAATGATCCCCTGAAATGAAGATTTTCCTTTCCATGTCATCTGTAACCTTGATGAATGATCTTCAGAACCCATTTGTCTGAAATTATATTTTGCTAAAGACAGAAGTAGAGATTCAGACTTTTTGAAATAGAAAGAGACTGCCAGAGTGGGTGGGGTATGGACAGGGTCTCATAAGTAGTCATTCTGATTTGTTGGGCTGTCCTTGGTTTTGGAGAGTTTCTGTATTCCTTTTGGAACCCCCTTGCCATTTCTTCTTAAACATCTGTTTACCAGCATTTTGCCTAGTCTGTTTCTTGCCAAAACTGGACAAGGGATTAGAGAATCCCTTAAAAAGTTTGGAAAAAGGATAGCTGACAAATCTTAAGAGATTCCCTGTATCAGCTTACCCCTCTTATCACACTTTTTGAAAACTTCAGCAGCAGAGGGACAAAAACTAAATCTCTGTCCAATGGAGAATTTAAAAGCTAATTTTTCACATCATCTGGGAGGTTCTGAGAATGCAGCTAGACAAAACTGTTCAAGACGGTTCTAGTGACTTGTGAGATAGAAGAAACTAAACCATTTAAAGCAGATTTTCCACACAAGAAGAAACTGCAGAATTTCTCATAATTTTACAGTTAAGGCAAAATAAACTTTGATATACGAGCCTGACAATTCATAATTCTGAAAAACAAAGTTGCAGGAGCCTGCACTTTTTTCCCCATGCTTATTAATTATTTTCCCATTCTTGTAAGAAAGTGTAGGATTGGAATTAATTAAATCCTTAGCAGCAGAAGGATTAACTAAACCAGTAGCTGCTGTGTCAGGTTTGGAATGAGTGTATAAACACTTAGAGGACTGATAAACTTTATGCATCATGTCTGTGTTTTTAGGGGTAGCAGGCTGACTGTCAGGCAGTGTCACACACACATCCTCCAAAGTTGACAACACTGGAGGAATGGTTGAACGTTCTTGTGTTTTTCTATACTGACACATTATGGAAATAGTCTCCGAGAAAGAGACCCCCCCATAGGGAGAATCAGATACTGTACTCTCCTCTTGAGTCTGAATCAGAAATCTGAGAAGAAAACCCTGTATTTGTCTCTTCATCTTCCTGTTCAGATTCAGACTCTTAAACCTTTTCAGGAATAGATGTATCTCTCTTTCTTTTACCAGAAACCACCTTATAAGAAGGCTCAGCAGATTGAAGTAGACCCTGAGCCAAATCAGAATTTTAAGGAGTCCATTCATGTTAAGTTTTCTGTTTCTTTTTACAGGAAAAATTGGGTCAATGTTGTTGTTAATGGCAAAGCAGCATTCCTACTGATGAGCACAACATTCTAATGTAACACAGACGCCTTCCCTGTTCTCTCTCCCGGGACCAGTAAGAGTGGCTCTCCATTGTTCACTCAGGGGACCCCAACAGCTGCAGAGGATGTGGCCAACTCCATAGGGGCCGCTGGTATTATACTAGAGGATTCCAGGATACAGATGAGTCATCTGAGGAATCAGCTTTGGCCACAGCAGAGTCACCCACCTGCATCTGAGGCAAATTGCTAGCCTGATATTGTAGGAAAGGCTGTTTGCTTAACTTTTTCTTTTTGTGGCTAGAAGAAAGATTGATCATGGGACCAGTAGGTTTAATCCATGGTCAAGCTGAAAATGGTGCTTTTTCATGTTGAAAACAGCAACATAAGCAGGTAAAATTTTAAAGTTGTTGAAAGTCACTTTTTTCCACAAAAACGCAGTACACAGCACTTTAATACACGTTGTCAGTCCCCAGTAGTAAAATAAACACAGTTTATCCACTGAAAAAATGGTTTTCAACTGCTTCTAACTAATTTAGCTAATTTAAACTGACTGGAAAAAAGAGCATTCCCATTTAAAAGTACAGTTAAGTCTTGTGATAGTTCTTTAAAACACGAACACCTAGATTAAACATTTTCCTAGCCAGACAAGTACATATAAACATTACATTTTAAATGTGGAAGGTTTTTAATCAAAAGGAACGTATCTGTCCAGTGATGGAAAAGCACAAGACAACTGTTGATTCTCAGAAGCCCAGAGAGGAGAGCTCTGTTAGGTGGCAGAAAAGCTCTGAAGGGCTTATCATTCAAACGAGTATTTTTAGACAGCTGAGCGCAAGCTACCTAATGGTTTGAGTGAGTGGAAGCAGCCCTGAACCTTTGAAACTGGATGGCTGTTATATCTTTGGCAGAATATAACCCATACAGATAATGCTACTGCAGTAGTGATCGACATGATGAGCATCATCTGCTCTCATGATTCCTTTCACTAGGTATCACATGAGAATATTATAATGGACACTGTGCATGTAGTGGTCTTAGCTATCAGACCCCATGTAATGCCAAGTAAAGATTTCCAGACTCTTAAAGTCTCCTTTGTAACACTGGATGGGAAAAAAAAACATGATTGTTATAAGGCTATCCATTTAAAATTTCCACTGTTGTGGTGGCAGTCAACATGGATGCCTCTGCCTAGAATGAGGATGTAAACATTTTCAAGAGTAGATTGTCCAAAGGAGGCTGTACATCTTATATATCCAGGAGACAAGATGGAAGGGCAGTGTAGCAAAGCCCCTTGGCTTTGGATCCAGAGTCTACTACCCAGGAGGAGGAGGGTAGATTAGAAATGGTGTGGGAACTGTGGTGAGGGAGACCGTCTTCAGAAGACAATGAGGAATGTCATGAAAATTAGGAAAGGTGTCATGGCAATCATACTTAAGTGTAAGGATAAGGCACTGTTCATAATCTCAGCCTATGCCCCATGGTAATGTGATAGGGAGGAAAAGAGTGCATTTAGACAGTGCTTGCAGGATGTACTAGATAAAGCAGGACAGCATGAATTGTGTTCATAGGTTCATACTAGGCTATCTGCCCTAGGGCATTTATAAGCCTAGCCAGAATGTGTTTGGCTTTCGCCACCCATTTTAAATTTATTTTGCTATGCCCTTTTTCGAGGTTAGTATACTGTGCCTCTGTCTAACAGTGACACAGAAGTGATACCCGGGGTAAACCTACGATCTCCCATCCACTCATCAAGATTCCTCTTGAAGAGAGTCAATGAGGGACTCTGCCTAACCTGGACTGGGATTTTGTTCCAGAGTGAAGGGAGCCTCTGGGTTATGAATCTGTCCCTCCAGCATGTCCTATTTATTTCAGTGCTGAGTTTCAGGTCTCTCAAGCACGTAGCTCAATGGGATTTGGATTTTCTGAGGTGCAGCATGTCCATTAATTCCTGGTTGGACATGGCTTTATATGTCAGGCACAGATCGCCTCTGAACAGGCGGTATGCCACTGAGTAGAGCTGGAGTTTCTTTAACTGGGCAGCATATGGCATCTGTTTGAGCCCTTTGATCCTCTTGGTGAGGTACTTTTGGGTTCTTTCCAGTTGCTGCAGGTGTCTGGTAAGGTACATCCCAAAAGGGGCATTGTACTCAATTATGGGCCTGATGAGGGATGAGTAAAGAGGCACGATGACCTCCTGATCTAGATGTGAATCCCTTCATGATTAGGTGGGCTATATAAAATGTTTTTCTAACCACTTTGGCTACGTGGTTGTCAAATGAGAGATTGCTATCAACTTGGGTCCCCAGGTCCCTAATTACTTCTTCTGTACTTAATGGATTATCACCTATGTGGTAATTTGTGGGCACTTTGTTTTGCCAAAGGGGATGACTATACACTTTTTGGCATTTAGCTTGAGGCCATGGCTCTGGCACCAGTTGTCTGTTTCTATGAGGCCCTTTTGGAGGATGCTTATGTCGGCTGGAGAGTTGATTATGGTGCCCAGTTTGCAGTCATCTGCGAACTTGGTCAGCCACAGTCCTTCCATGTTGGCCTGTACCTCCGAGAAATATATACCGAACAAGAGAGGTCCCAGGACTGAGCCTTGTGGGACACCACTTGTAACTGGTTTGAGTCTGACATGGCTCCAGCAATTCTAACCATGTGGGTTCTGTCCTTGAGCCAGTTTGCAATCCATCTAGTGACATAGGGGTTTATATTTAAGCTGGTGAGCTTATCTATAATGCCAGAGTGGGGTATTGTATCAAAGGCTTTTGCGAGGTCCAGGTAGGCTGTGTGGACCACCTTCCCTCACAATGGCCTTGGTGACTGTTTCAAAGAAATCAACCAGGTTTAAGAGGCAGGATCTGCCCTTAACAAAGCCGAACTGGGTAGGATCCAGTGTCTGTAGGTCCCCAATATCTTTATTTATGAGGTCCATGATGATCCTTTCCATAGCTTTGCAGACCAAGGTAGTCAGGCTTATGGGGTGATAGTTTCCAGGATCCGTTGAGGCACCACCTTTATGGAGAGGGACCACTGTTGCTGTACGCCACTCTTTGGGCACATATCCTGTAGTAAGGCTGAGATTGAACAGTAGTTTTATGTTTGGGTTTAGCTCTTCTTGGAGTTCATGTAGGACGCAGCCCAGGACACCGTCTGGTCCCATTGATGCTGTGTTTTTTGCTTTGGAGAGAGCGGCTCTTACCTGAGCATCTGAGATGTCAGGGGGGGCAGCACTCTGCTGGGATAGATATTTGCCATTTTGGTGGGGATGGGGGGAGGGAGAAGTTTGCGCTGAACCTGTCAGCTAGGATGTTGGCATTGTCTGTGGGTTAAGTGTATTTTTTGTCATTTTGGACTAATTCTGAGCATATCTGGGAATTACCACCCAGGTTCCTAACATAACTAAAGAAAGCCTTGTGATTATCCTTAGTGTCCTGTGTAATTTTGCTGGCCTTAGACAATTTTATGAGTGCCCGTAGTTTTTTGCTAATACTGATCAGTGTTGCCTTCCCTTTTTGGGATTTTGCTCTATCATTTAGTAGCTTCCTCCTTCTATTGTATAGTTTGTTTATGGCTGGGGTCCACCAGACAGGACGTCTGCCTTTGGAGGATTGGGTCTTGGTTTTATTTGGGATCGCATGATCCATGCATTCCTGAAGGTGTTCGTAGAATGCGTTTATAAAGGATTCTGCGGTCTGGACGGTATTTTCCACAGGCCCGGGGGCTTTGAAGGATTCCACCTCGGTTTTGAAGAGTGTGAAATTTGCTTTAGAGAAGTTTTTCACTGTGGTTTTCTGGGCAGGGGGTGGGGTCAGGATGTGAATATCCAGTGAGATTAGTTTATGGCCTGATCTTACCAGTGAGGGATACACTTCTGGTCTGGAGCATAGAGTCCCCATGTTGGTGATGATCAGGTCCATTATGTTTTCTCCTCTTGTGGGAGTGGTAACAAGTTGTTCCATAGCATGTTGATAATGGGTGACTTGAATGCACATATCAGGACAGATAGAATAGAATGTGAGGACTGTCCGCATGAGTGGAGCAACAGGAATAAAAACGATAGACCATTCTAGAATTCTGTCTGGCAAATGGCTTAATACAAGAGTGGCCAACATGCAACTCTGGTAGACTTCCTCCTAGTAAGGAAAGAACACTAGGGTAGAATCAGCAATTGTAAAGTCATCCCTAGTGAAACAGTTAGCCCACAGCATAAACCACTGGTTGCCACAATCAGCTGGAAGTATTGGTCAAATAAGGCTCTGGGGTTAATAGAGAGTAGGCTGAAGACCCCGATGTTGACTGGAGAAAAATCACCGGAGTTCAAGAAATTACACGGGGCTCTAGTACCTCAGGAAGAAAAGGAAATAAGTGGAGTTGAAGAAGAATGATAGCGCCTCAAAACAGCATGCATGAGGACTGTAGAACAGATATGTAGCCAAGCCAGGTATGAATAAGGTACACAAGGAAAGCTGGTGGTATGCAGAAGTCCAGGAAGTGAAGAACATGGTATCAGAGGCACTCTACCAGATTCTGTAAAGTGACTCGAAGGAATGCACAAAGATACTCTATCAGGTTGCAAGGCAAAGACAAAAAGGTAAAGAAGATAATCAGAAACCTTCATAAGGGATGCCAGCAACAAACTGTTCGCTAGTCCACAGGACACCAAATGCAGGTGGAATGAGTATTCTCACCAGCTTCTGAATGAAGAAAACCCTACAGAACCTGTACTGCCCCAAACACAGCCTATGATGAAAGAACAGGAGGAGTCCACCCCAGAAGAAAAAAGAATAGCACTAAGGAAAATGAAGTCAGGAAAAGCAGCAGGCTTAGATGAGGTCACAGCAAGTCTGCTCAAGATATTGCATGAGATAGGGGAGAAATGGCTCCTGAAGATGCTTGTAACAGTATGGAGAGAAAAGCATATCCCAGATAGTAGTACTAGTGTAGAACAACAAAGGGAACATCCACAGCTGAGGGTAGTACAGGGATATCAAACTTCTGTCACACAGCATGAAAATAATGGAGAGGGAGGTAGAACAAGGGACTTCCTGTGTGGACCATGAGTAAAAGCAAGCTCCTCTCATGTTAGTGGGCATTCCAAGCGAAAATTGAAGATCTAACCTGGGCAAGTCATAACCATCCATAAAATTAAAATGTAGACAAAAGGAGATATTACAGCCCATTTGGTGAATGATGGGGAAAAAGAAGTGTAAGGAAACAAGATAAGTTTTCTAGGAAAATATGGAGCATCTTAAATGTGTTACAGGCGCTATGGCTGTCTTGGAATAAGAACAGCAAGTTACACTAATGGAGGTTCTGGGAAAAAATTTAATCCTTGAAAAGTTCATGGTGGAAGGCCAAGGCAGAAATAAATAGACTGTCTGCCTTCAGCAACCATATAGATTGTGATTCAAGATACACTGCAGGAAATGGAGCAGATGCTTCTTAGAACTAATGCCATGGAAGTGAGAATGGTTGTAATCGATAAAACTCCTTAGAGACCAACAAGACAGCCCAAGAGAGAGAACATAAAACTAAGCATTTTTTTCTGAAGGCCAAGAGGGAAAGAACTGAGTGGGATTTGTTTCACAGTTATTGGTGATGTAGAAGCAGATTCACCAGGATCAAATATAACTTGGGTGCCAGGTAATCATCTGAACCTTCATCAAACAATAGTGAGTTTACAGACATATAAATAAAAAGATATAGTCTTGTCCGTGTTGTGGAAACCTAGTCAGTAATGGATGTGTGGCAATTCCTGTGTTTTCATAAGATCAGGATTATTCCCGAGACAAAGAGACCGAGGGCACCTTTCATACCAGTAATAAAAATGGCAAAGCATAAAAGGGTGAGAGTGAAATAGGTTCATAGGTTCATAGATTAGTACTAAGCTAACTGCCCTTGCAAGCCATTTTAAGCTTAGCCAATTATCCCTTGTGAGACTCAAACCTTGCACCTTGTGTTTGTAAGGCAAATACCTTAACCATTAGGCGACCCTCCCAACAATTGATGTATCCAACCATCTGCAGGCCCTACATTCCAGTGGGGCATAAATCTATGGTGGATCCCAAAGAAGCATTTCACTAGCTATAAAAATAAAATAGCCAGAAGGCAATTCAAACAAGCAACTGCAAGAGAAGGCCCAGATCACTGTGACAGTGAGTAGATGGAAGTATCAGTCCTTAAAGGATAAATCAGAAATCTCGAATAATAGACTGACTGAAAGAAGAGGGAAATTGAAGAAATTTGATAAGAACATTCTAAAAATCAACCTGTGAGGCAGACAATGGCTGGAGAGAGAATGGCTTACGGCTTGCAGAATAAATTTAGTATTAGAATGTAAGAAGGGATGCAGTTGAAAGCCCCAGCTTGCTTTTGTTATCTTCTGTTTTTAGTAATTTTGGGCAGATCTGGAAAATATAGACCCCCATTAAGCATGGGATAGCATTACATAAGGTAAGATAAAAAAAAATCTGAATTCAACAGTATGAGAAAGCAGAGATAGCAGCATGAGAAAATCTAAAGGCAAGAAGGGAGATTTTATGAGGGTACAGCCCTATAGAGAAATTCAAGAAGATTAATATTATAAACTATAAACTGTGTGCTGGGGACTTGCCAGTGAGGGTGGGTGAGGAATCTTGAGATACAAAACAGGAAAGAATATGTATGAGGAGATTGTAGGATTATGCCTACAAGTACTGAAATTACAGAGCTGAATTTGGGTAAAATACAGCCACACCTTATTTTATTTGTATATAGTTTTAAAATGTTTGTTTTTATTGTTATGCTGATGTATATTCAAAACCATAGAAAGCAGTCCAAATTTTATAACGCTAAAAATGCAAACAAGTTAAGTGGCATTTCCTTGGTTAGACAGATGATTAGAATATACAGATCTAGATAATGGGAAATGGCAGGGGAAAAACATAAACATGGCAATAATAGCAGGTAAAGAACAAAACACTTTGATGTGAAGTTGTTCTATCTCGCCATTCATTCTTACAGATGGGTTCAGAGCCGATCCTCGACTCCGAGTCGGCCAACTACAAAGCTTGAGATCTTCAGACATCGAGGCCAAGTCCCTATCCCATGATGCACCTCGAGTTACCTCAGATCTAGTTTACCACTGCAACAGATCTGAGGTTTCCTCACAGCTCGGGCCAGTATAGTTTTTCTTACATAGATATTTACTGTATTTCACATCATTGCTCTTCTTTATATTTTTCATAACATTTATATATTATATATTACCTAGCTCTTTATAGCATTTCAAGGCTGTTTTTTTTGTTAGGCCTTTACCATCTCCCTTCCCTTTCTGGTGTGCCTTTTTGGTAGAATAGAAGTAATTATAGATGTTAAGTTGTCTATCTCGCCTTCATTCTTGCTGGATGGGTTCGGAGCCGACCTCGGCTCCGACTCGGCCACTCTAAAAGCTCGAGAGTTGGTTCCACCGCCCCAGGCTCCCCTTATATCCCACAATGCTAGGCGTGAGTTACCTCAGATCTCGCTTGCCGCTACAGCGATCGAGGTGTGTTTTCACCGCTCCAGGTTAGTGAAAGTTAGACTAGTTTAAATTCTTTAGACTTAAGCTAGCTTAGTGTATTTTTCTTTCCCCTTTAGTGTAGTGGATATTATCCCTTCTACCTCTTATCCAGCCCCCTTTTTTTCTAAAGAACTTATAGTTCTTTCCCTAAGGCCTTTGGGCCCTTCCTTCCCTATCCTTAGGGTGTGTATGTGTTTGATTAGGGAGTTTTAACTTAACTTACCTTTAGTTTAAATAATTTGAACCCCTATCAGTAATCTGTGTGTGTGTGTTTTCTGTGTGTGATTACACTTCGTTCCTTGAGTATGTCCATGATACAAAGGTTCAGGCTTCAAGAAGTGTGACTCGTGCTGTCAGAAAATGTCTCTGACAGACGGTCACACTTCTTGTGTGTATTGCCTGGGACTTTACATCTGCAGGACTCTTGTGCTGTATGCCATGGCTTCAGCCCAGAGTCCTGCAGGAGAGAAAATAAACTCATTTTGAGGGTTTGATTAAGCCTGAAGGTTCCCTTTCTGTGTCATCGGGAAACCTTCTAAGGCTTCCAAGGCCTCGCCCAGCTTCAGAGTCGAGGCCTAAGGCTCGGCTTCATTGCTTCATCGGCCCGCTGGAGCCGGCGAGTCTTTGACTGCAGTATTTAGGTTCTCGCCCGCCGGAGCCGAGGCATTAGAGACCTGAGTCGGCCCGATCAGACCATCGTGAGCCGACATCTAGAAAGAGATCAAGGTCACCGCCCCTTGGCTCCGCTCATTCGGCTCCAGCTCCCCCTGCTGTCTGAATGGAGCCACAGATCTCACCTCCAGGTCATCGAGGCTCTCAGATCACGACCTCCAGAGGGTAGTGAGTAGACTTTGAAGTCCGAGGCACTGGCCCAAATGCTCCAGAGTCCGACTCATCAGTCGATGCCTCAACTTGTTCCAATAATATTCCTCCTCCGCTCCTTTGAGCTCGAGCCGGGCGCCTCGACTGAGACTGTGGTAGCGCCGGAGCCGATACAATTGTCTTCGCCCGCGTCGGCTCCGATTTCTTCTTTGAAGAATCTCGGCGCCGGCTTCCTCGTCGGCTCCGAGGGGTGAGTGGCATCGGACCCTTGTCCAACCCCTCTCCCTCTCGGTGCTTCGGCTGGAGCTCAGCTCCGACATCGGCCTCGAGCCATCTCTGTCGGTGCCGAGGGAGGTTCTCAGCTTCGAGCGGGACCTCTGGCTCTGCCGGACAGGGGTGCTCGAGGTCATGCGGAGTGTGTTGGAACCTGTTCGACTCCACAGTCGGCTCCGTCCGCCCCTCCCTCTTCGGTGCCTTTGGTTATGTCGACTCACTCCCTCATCCCAGACCGCAGAGAGCCAGCTCTTCAAGAATCCCCTGTGGGGATCTCATCCTCTTCCGAGGCCTCCCCTGAATTGGCAGGAGCCCCTAGGAAGAGAAAGTGTAAGAGGAAGCACATAGACTCACCTGAGTCTGTCACCTCTGACACAGATTTAGAGGATTCTGAGGGTTCCCCACGTTCCCCTTCTGAAGATGTCTCTTTCGCAGACATTCTAGAGATCCTGAAACAGAGGGGAAATTGGCCAGCCCTTAACCCCTCGGAGGATGAATCTGTGTACCTTGAGGCGTTTGGCTCTCGCCCTTCCACCTCCTGGGTGTCCCCCCCCTTTGATCCCCCTCATGCAGGTGGTTGCAAAGAAGGCCTGGATGGCTCCTGATTCAGTGGACCCTACCCCCAGGAGACCTTCCAAATTTATAACAACACCAACTGACAAGCAATTTCTCACAAAAGGTGTTTCTGTGGATGCTATGGTGGTAGCTGCTGCCACCAAGAAGGAACTAGCTGATCCTTCAGTGCCTGTTCATCCCCCTAACAAAGAATCTAGGTCTATGGACAGGTACGGAAGCGGATGTTCTCGCCAGCGACCTTTGCTATGCTCGCTGAACTACCTATGCCATTTTACTCGCCTTCAAAGAGACTTGATCAAAGAAGCGAGTGACATGTTGAAGGATCCTACGCCGCGGGTTTTCAAGACAAGATGAACACTCAGCTGGCTACCCTGAACTCCATAGCTAACTCCTCCATGCCTCCTTTCTTATGCGGCTGATGGAGCGAGCAGGGCCGCAGGGACAGGTGTGGCCTCACGCAGGCATGCCTGGATGCGGCTATGCAACTTTGCGGACCCTTTAAAACGCCATTCACTAATTCCCCGCTTGATGGATCATCTCTTTGGTCCTCAAGTGAAAGAAACCTTGACTAGGTGTGAGACGGATGGCAAGACTCTTTCTGCCGCCGGAGTCCGCTTTTCTACTCCTTCTAGGCCTTACCCCAAAGGCCAGAAAAGTGGAAAAATGTGGTTCCGCAACAATCTCAAGGGACTTTGCCTGACGACAGAGTCGGTTCCCACCAGAGGCAGAGAGGGGGAACAACAATGGTAGACGCCGCCCTAGAGGCAGGGGTCCGCAGAACCAGGGCAATCGAGAAACCTTCTCTGATAAGCCCTTTCAGCATCCCTGAGGTGTTCACTGCCCACCTTCGAGGCAGTCGGGGAAGATTGTCACTGTACCCAGAAGCCTGGCTATCCCTGACTCAAGACAAATGGGTACAGTCCATCATTTCCGGCTATTCCATTCCCTTCTTCAGATTCTAAACCAATCAAAAAATCCCTTCCAGATGTTCCACTACTCAAAGGGATCTTGCAGCTTTGGAAATTTCAAAGCTGCTTGCAAAAGAGCAATTTAGCCAGTTCCAGCAGACCAGCAAGGATCCGGAATCTACTCCAGGTTCTTTTAGTTCCAAAGAAAACAGGGACTGGAGACCAATTTTGATCTCAGTATCTTGAACAAGTCAGTCAAGAAAACAAGATTTCGGATGGTCATGTTGTAGTCCATCCTTCCCCTATTGGGAAAGGGAAACTGGATGTGCTCTATAGACCTTCAGGATGCGCTATCACATAAAATGAACAGACGCCCAGAAGATTCCTCCGCTTCAGGCTGGGAACCAGTCATTTTCAATTCAGGGCCCTGCCCTTTGGTCTCACCACTGCCCCCGGTGTTTACCAAATGCATGGCAGTGGTAGCTTCTCACCTGAGACGCCAAGGATTCCAGGTGTTTCCATACTTGACGACTGGCTCCTCACAGCCCACCAAGCATCTTCTTCTAATGGCTAGGATTACACCTTTCGTGATTTGTCAAAATTTAGGCATTTCAATCAATTGCTAAAAGTCTGTTTTGTCGCCTTTGTCGCATTATTACCTTCATAGGCGCAAATCTAGACACAGTCAACATGTCTGTAGACTAACATATCAGAGAATAACAGACATACACAAACTGGTCTCACTCTTCAGCAGCAACAGAATCAAAGCCAGGTTAGTTCTGAAAGTGTTGGGGATTATGGCGGCTGCCATACCTCTGCTTCCCTTAGCCAGATTCCACATGAGAATCCTTCAGTGGATGCTCTTCACGCAATGGTCATACCAGCAACTTCCGATGTCCCACACCATTATGATTACGCAAACATGCAGAAATCATCTTCTGTGGTGGATGTCTTCCCTCAGCTCTTATTGGGAAGACCCTTTGTTCCTTCCTCCGTTGCTACTCTGACAACGGACGCCTCCTGATCGGGTGGGGGGCATTATCAGGCAGAACTGTCCAGGGCACATGGCAACCAGACGAATGCCACTTGCACATAAATGTTCTAGAGATGAGAGCAGTGCTTTTAGCGTTGCAGAAAGCCCTTCAAGACTCTCTTCCCTTGGGAACGATAGCAATCCAGACGGACAATATGTCTGTAGTGTGGTATATCAACAAACAAGGCGAACCAGGTCCTACCCCTGTGTCGAGAAGCACTCAGACTGTGGCAATGGGCGATTTCTTCTCAGCGGTTTCTGATAGCAACGCACATCCCCGGAAGTCCATTCAAATCAAAGGAAGCTGGTGGTATGCAGAAGTCCAGGAAGTGAAGAACATGGTATCAGAGGCACTCTACCAGATTCTGTAAAGTGACTCGAAGGAATGCACAAAGATACTCTATCAGGTTGCAAGGCAAAGACAAAAAGGTAAAGAAGATAATCAGAAACCTTCATAAGGGATGCCAGCAACAAACTGTTCGCTAGTCCACAGGACTCCAAATGCAGGTGGAATGAGTATTCTCACCAGCTTCTGAATGAAGAAAACCCTACAGAACCTGTACTGCCCCAAACACAGCCTATGATGAAAGAACAGGAGGAGTCCACCCCAGAAGAAAAAAGAATAGCACTAAGGAAAATGAAGTCAGGAAAAGCAGCAGGCTTAGATGAGGTCACAGCAAGTCTGCTCAAGATATTGCATGAGATAGGGGAGAAATGGCTCCTGAAGATGCTTGTAACAGTATGGAGAGAAAAGCATATCCCAGATAGTAGTACTAGTGTAGAACAACAAAGGGAACATCCACAGCTGAGGGTAGTACAGGGATATCAAACTCCTGTCACACAGCATGAAAATAATGGAGAGGGAGGTAGAACAAGGGACTTCCTGTGTGGACCATGAGTAAAAGCAAGCTCCTCTCATGTTAGTGGGCATTCCAAGCGAAAATTGAAGATCTAACCTGGGCAAGTCATAACCATCCATAAAATTAAAATGTAGACAAAAGGAGATATTACAGCCCATTTGGTGAATGATGGGGAAAAAAGAAGTGTAAGGAAACAAGATAAGTTTTCTAGGAAAATATGGAGCATCTTAAATGTGTTACAGGCGCTATGGCTGTCTTGGAATAAGAACAGCAAGTTACACTAATGGAGGTTCTGGGAAAAAATTTAATCCTTGAAAAGTTCATGGTGGAAGGCCAAGGCAGAAGTAAATAGACTGTCTGCCTTCAGCAACCATATAGATTGTGATTCAAGATACACTGCAGGAAATGGAGCAGATGCTTCTTAGAACTAATGCCATGGAAGTGAGAATGGTTGTAATCGATAAAACTCCTTAGAGACCAACAAGACAGCCCAAGAGAGAGAACATAAAACTAAGCATTTTTTTCTGAAGGCCAAGAGGGAAAGAACTGAGTGGGATTTGTTTCACAGTTATTGGTGATGTAGAAGCAGATTCACCAGGATCAAATATAACTTGGGTGCCAGGTAATCATCTGAACCTTCATCAAACAATAGTGAGTTTACAGACATATAAATAAAAAGATATAGTCTTGTCCGTGTTGTGGAAACCTAGTCAGTAATGGATGTGTGGCAATTCCTGTGTTTTCATAAGATCAGGATTATTCCCGAGACAAAGAGACCGAGGGCACCTTTCATACCAGTAATAAAAATGGCAAAGCATAAAAGGGTGAGAGTGAAATAGGTTCATAGGTTCATAGATTAGTACTAAGCTAACTGCCCTTGCAAGCCATTTTAAGCTTAGCCAATTATCCCTTGTGAGACTCAAACCTTGCACCTTGTGTTTGTAAGGCAAACACCTTAACCATTAGGCCACCCTCCCAACAATTGATGTATCCAGCCATCTGCAGGCCCTACATTCCAGTGGGGCATAAATCTATGGTGGATCCCAAAGAAGCATTTCACTAGCTATAAAAATAAAATAGCCAGAAGGCAATTCAAACAAGCAACTGCAAGAGAAGGCCCAGATCACTGTGACAGTGAGTAGATGGAAGTATCAGTCCTTAAAGGATAAATCAGAAATCTCGAATAATAGACTGACTGAAAGAAGAGGGAAATTGAAGAAATTTGATAAGAACATTCTAAAAATCAACCTGTGAGGCAGACAATGGCTGGAGAGAATGAAACTGGCTTGCAGAATAAATTTAGTATTAGAATGTAAGAAGGGATGCAGTTGAAAGCCCCAGCTTGCTTTTGTTATCTTCTGTTTTTAGTAATTTTGGGCAGATCTGGAAAATATAGACCCCCATTAAGCATGGGATAGCATTACATAAGGTAAGATAAAAAAAAATCTGAATTCAACAGTATGAGAAAGCAGAGATAGCAGCATGAGAAAATCTAAAGGCAAGAAGGGAGATTTTATGAGGGTACAGCCCTATAGAGAAATTCAAGAAGATTAATATTATAAACTATAAACTGTGTGCTGGGGACTTGCCAGTGAGGGTGGGTGAGGAATCTTGAGATACAAAACAGGAAAGAATATGTATGAGGAGATTGTAGGATTATGCCTACAAGTACTGAAATTACAGAGCTGAATTTGGGTAAAATACAGCCACACCTTATTTTATTTGTATATAGTTTTAAAATGTTTGTTTTTATTGTTATGCTGATGTATATTCAAAACCATAGAAAGCAGTCCAAATTTTATAACGCTAAAAATGCAAACAAGTTAAGTGGCATTTCCTTGGTTAGACAGATGATTAGAATATACAGATCTAGATAATGGGAAATGGCAGGGAAAAACATAAACATGGCAATAATAGCAGGTAAAGAACAAAACACTTTGATGTGAAGTTGTTCTATCTCGCCGTTCATTCTTACAGATGGGTTCAGAGCCGATCCTCGACTCCGAGTCGGCCAACTACAAAGCTTGAGATCTTCAGACATCGAGGCCAAGTCCCTATCCCATGATGCACCTCGAGTTACCTCAGATCTAGTTTACCACTGCAACAGATCTGAGGTTTCCTCACAGCTCGGGCCAGTATAGTTTTTCTTACATAGATATTTACTGTATTTCACATCATTGTAGTTTAGCTCTTCTTTATATTTTTCATAACATTTATATATTATATATTACCTAGCTCTTTATAGCATTTCAAGGCTGTTTTTTTTGTTAGGCCTTTACCATCTCCCTTCCCTTTCTGGTGTGCCTTTTTGGTAGAATAGAAGTAATTATAGTTATAACAGAGTGCTGTTAGTGATAGTAGTTAGGATTTATAGAGCCCGTTTTGTTTTAGGGCTAATTACTGTTTAATATAGTAGTGTGCTAATTAAGATTTTTCAGTTCTTATAATCAGACTCTTTTGTATTTATAGAGCCTGTGTGTTTTAAGGGATAATTACAGTTCAGTACTTGTGTGTGTGTGTGTGTGTGTGTGTGTGTGTGTGTGTGTGTGTGTGTGTGTGTAGACTTTGATAGTTTCACTTGTAGTGTAGTTGTGAAGTTGTTCTATCTTATCTTTTGTATGTAGTTTGATAGTTTTTCAGCAAAGTTTATTGTGTGCATTTGCATTATGACTGATCAGGATAAGGAAAAGCAACCCATGTCTGGGTTCAAAAAATGTCCAAAGTGTGGACAGAAAATGTCTGTGACTGATAGTCACGTCAATTGTGTGTACTGTTTGGGTGCCTTGCACCTACAAGCGAGTTGTTCTATCTGCCATTCTTTTAGTAGCAGGGTCCTGCATGAAAGAAAAAGGAAGCTGATTGACAGAGGACTTGTAAAATCATCTATTTAGAAAGCTTTGGGCGACCACGATAAAGCTGGCAAATCCCCGAAATCTTCTAAGTCCTCTAACTCTTCTTCATCAGAGCATAGAGTTTCGGATATGACAACATCTAAAAAGACATCAATGTTGACTCCACAGCCTTCGGAGACAAGTGTCTTAACTTTTTGGAGTCAGTCCCCAGTCCTGGAACCGGTACTTAAGTCAGCGATCTTACAATCAGTGGCACACTCTTCTCGGTCCTCAATAAGCCTATATGATTTGGATGTGGATCATGTGGTGCAGAAGTTGTTACAGGCACCGGCGTTTGCAAATTTTTTATCGGCTCCGACCCAAGTGGTTTTGGAACCGAAAACTGTTCCTCCATCTTCATCTTTTCCTCCTCCGAGCCATACTGGTCCTTCTGAGCTGGAGGAGTTGGAGCTGATGATTGTGGAGCCTTTGGAACCGAAGCCTGCTTCAGTGCCATTGGTTCCGATTACTCAGACCTCCTTGGAGCCCATTGAGGAGTCTAGGAGCCATCACTTGCAAGTCAGGTCCGGAAAGGATAGTTGCACCGATCTTTTGGTTCCGACTTTAGCTCTTGGGGCTCGGATGAGTTTGGCTCCTACCTGTGGACTGGAACCCATTGTTCCGGTGCTGAGGGAATCATCTGTTTCTTCGTATCCAGGGATTTCTTCCCAGTGGAGCAGAGGTGCTTTTGAAGCCATGAGGAGAGTAAAATCCCCAGGACATCCACAACTTCAGGGCCAACTACCTCTTCCCTAAAAGCACCTGTGTTTACTTCTGCCTCACAGATCCCTTTGAAGCGTAGAGACCCTGAGCCTCAGGAAGCCCCACTGGGTGGTCCCTGCTCTTCCAAGACCTCACCATAAGCTGCCACTGATGAGGTTACCAGGAAGAGAATTTGCAAGAGGAAGCATCTAGATTCCCCGCAGGAGTCTGTCACATCTGACACCGACTTGGATGAATCAGAAGAGTCTCCACAGTCCCCATCTGAAGATATCTCATTTGCAGATATCTTGGAAATCCTAAAGCAGAGGGGTGGCTAGAAGCCCACCAACCCTACTGAGGATGAGTCGGTCCCCCTGAAAGCTTTTGAGTCTTAGCCCTCCACCTCTTGGGTGTCTCCACCCTTCGATGAGCTTATAGAGCTGGTCTCACGAAGGGCATGGGAGTCTCTGGACACCATGGAGCCTGTCCCTAGGAGGCCAAATAAATGTATTTGTGCCCCTCACGATAAGACATTTCTCACAAAGAGAGTGCCTGTTGATGCCATGGTGGTGGAGGCAGCCACCAAAAAGGAGATGTCGAAAACTTCTTCCTCTGTCCAGCCTCCTAACAGAGACTCTAGGATCATGAATAGATACAGGAAACACAAGTTTAGTTCAGCAACTTTTGCCATGCATTCACTGAACTACCTCACACATTTCACAAGACTGCAAAGAGACCTCCTAAAAGAGCTTGGAGATACTCTACAAGGTACGGTAGCTGAGGGAGCTACAGACAAGGTTGCATCCCATCTTGCTTCCCTTAATTCCATAGTGAACTCTTGCATGTGTCTGATTTCATATGCAGTTGAATGAATGAGTAGGGCAGTGGGTACAGGAATTGCTCTTGGGAGACACTCCTGGATGCGCTTATGTTCCTTTGCGGAGCCCTTTAAGTCATCCTTTGTCAACACCACTTTTGATGGCTCATCTCTTTTCAGGCCCAAAGTTAAGGAAACTCTGACCAGGTGTGAGCAGGAAGGAAAGACTCTGTCTGCCGTCAGAGTCCATTTTTCCACCCCTACTAGACCCTACCCTGAGGGTAAAAAGGGAGGAAAGATGTGGTTCCGAAAAGCCCAAGAAGTCTTTCTGGACACACGTGGTGAACCCCCCCTCCAGGGGCAGAGGAGGGGGCAATAGTGGAAGACGCCTCCCTAGCGGCAGAGGGGGGGGTCCACAAAGTCAGGGTGACAGAGACCAGTTCTTTGGGAAGCCCTACCAACACTCCTGAAAGGAGGCCCGACTGTCCTAATCTGGAGGTAGTCGGGGGTCACTTATCTTTATATCCAGATGACTGGTTAAAAATAACAAATGACAACTGGGTACAAAGCATAATTTCCAGAGGATATTTTATTCCCTTCCCCACTCCTCCCTCCTTGATAACAAAAATCCTGGATGTTCCATGCAGTTACAGGGAGCAAGCCACAGTAGAGGTCCAATGGTTGCTAGAAAAAAAGAGTCATCCATCCAGTCCCAGCAGACCAGATAGGATCCGGATCTTACTCAAGATTCTTTTTACATCCAAAAAAGACAAGGGACTGGAGACCTATTTTGGACCTCAGCAGACTAAACAGATCTGTCAAGAAAGAGAAGTTCCGGATGGTCACGCTACAGTCGATACTTCCCTTTCTAGGGAAAGACAATTTGATGTGCTCGATAGATCTCCAAGATGTGTACTACCACATAAAATTGGCCAGACCATCTAGGGATCATCTGCGTTTCTGGCTGGGAGCCAGTCACTACCAGTTTTGAGCCCTGCCCTTTGGTCTCACTACAGCCCCCAGAGTGTTCACCAAATGTATGACAGTGGTCACAGCTCACCTGAGGCATTTGGAATTCCAGGTGATTCTGTACCTAGATGATTGGCTCCTCTCCTCCACCACCAGGCATCAGCTTAAACAAGCCAGGGACACCACACTTACTGTTTGCAATCATCTCAGGATTACCATAAACTCAGAAAAATCTGCTTTGTCGCCATCACAACATATCATTTTTATCGTAGCAGATTTGGACACCACTATCACCACTTTAAAACTTCCTTTAGAAAGGATATCAATATTTCATCAGCAAATTCTGAATGTCATTTCCAGAGACAAGGTTCCAGCCTCAGAAGTGCTAAAATTGTTGGGTATGATGGCAGCTGCAATAATAGCCATTCCATTGGGTCGTATGCACATGCGGATTCTACAATGGCTTCTGTTCACACAATGGTCTTATCAAGAGCTCCCAGTGTCACATCTCATTATTCTAACAAACACATGCAAAAAGGATCTTCGGTGGTGGTTGACCTCTCTCCAAGTAACGATAGGTCATCCTTTTATCCACAACTCACCATCGGCTATAGTGACCATGGATGCTTCCCTAATCGGGTGGAGGTGGGACATTTTCAGGGAAGAACAGCCCAAGGCACATAGACCGAACAAGAGACACATCTGCATATCAATGTCCTGGAGATGAGAGTGGTATTCTTGATGTTGCAGTACTTTCAGGACTCTCTCCCTCTGGGGACATCTGCGAGTCAGACGGACAACATGTTGGTGGTCTGGTACTTAAACAAACGAGGAACCAGGTCCTATCCCCTTTGTCGAGAGGCCCTAAGAGTATGGCAGTGGGCTACATTCACCCAGCTGTTTCTGATAGCAATGCACATCCCATGGAAATCCAACGTAATTGCAGACAAACTGAACAGGGAAATTTTGTTGCCTCACGAGTGGTTCCTCAAAAAAGAAATAGTGGAAAGAATATTCCACAAATGGGGCCAGCCTTGCTGCGATCTCTTTGCATCCCCCATGAACACAAAATGCAGCAGGTACTTTGCCCTGGTTCCCCAAGGGATGCACTCATACACAATTGGCCTCCAGGTCTCCTTTATGCATTCTCACCAATTCCTCTGATACCCAAAGTATTACAGAAAGCCAAAGCTCTAAGAAGGACCATCATTCTAATAGCCCCTCATTGGCCTCATCAGATTTGGTTCCCCTTCCTTCGACCTCATCTGTTGGAAGAGCCTTGTATTCTTGACCCAGTTCCGGACCTTCTGATGCACTCGTCGGGGGCTCTTCATCCCTCCCTTCAGTCCCTAAAATTGACAGCTTGGCTGCTCCAATTCCCAACATAGCCAGCTTCCATAACCTCTCAAACGAAATGCAACATATTTTAATATCTTCTCATAAATCCTCTACTAGGAAGTTGTACCTCAGCAAATGGAAGAGATTTTCTATATGGGCTTCTCAGAATAACATTGACCCTTACCAAACCTCTATTACCTCTATATTAGAATTTTTGACTATGCTTTTCAGCAAAGGAGCAGTGGCAGCTACAATTTGTGTGCAGCCTTCTGCCATCTCTAATTTTCATCTTGGTACTGAAGGCTTTAACATAATGTCACACAAGCTATCCAAAGCCTTTCTCAAAGGGACTTTCCATCTTAGACCACCAGTTAAATCCCCTTATACCCTTGGAACCTTTTATGCTCTCATGCATTATTCTCCCACCGTTTGAGCCAACTTCTTCATACGATTTTAAATTTTTGTCTTGGAAGATTATCTTTTTAGTAGCCATCACGTCTGCTTGAAAAGTCTCAGAACTACAAGCCTTGTCCATAATACCTCCGTATTTGTTTTTTCATGCTGACAGAGTTTCACTGCGAACAAATCCTTCAGTCTTACCTAAAGTTTGTACTGAAGCTAACCTTAACCAAACTATAAATTTACCAGTGTTTTTCCCTGAACACACCAACAATTTGGAGTATATGCTGCACAAACTTGATGTTCAGAGACAACTCAGATTTTACCTAGATAGAACCAAAGAATTCAGAAGATATGAACAACTTTTTGTTTCCTTTTCAGATTCTAGAATAGGTATGCCTGTGGCAAAAACATCTCTATCAAAATGGTTATCTGATTGCATCAATTTCACTTACTCAGCTCCCAATTTACCTCTACAACACAAAATTAAGGCTCAATCAACCAGAGCTGTGTCCACATCTTCTACATTTTCAGCTAGGCTACCAATAGACAATATTTGTGCAGCAGCCACTTGGTCAAAGCCTCATACCTTTATCACTCATTACAAAGTCGATAGGGCCTCCAGGGACAGGGCCTCCTTTGGTTCTACTGTCCTGAGAAATATACTCCCATGAGCCACCTGAGAAAGATGGTGCTTGAGATGCTACCCATCTGTAAGAATGAACGGCAGGATAGAACAACTTCACATAAAGAAGTTATGTACTCACCATAACTTTCCATGTGAGTTGTTCATCTCGCCTTCATTCTTACTTCCCACCCTCCTACCCCCTACAGACATTTTCGAGGACCGAGAGTCATGTTTTATCATGGTTGCTGTGTATTTCCTATGGTTTTTACCTTAAGAAGTGACAGAAAGGCATATGGTATTATTAGAGGCAACCAACAAGATCTGAGGTAACTCAAGGTGCATCATTGGATAGGGACTTGGCCTCGAGCTGTCTGAAGACCTCGAGCTTTGTAGTTGGCTGACTTGGAGCCGAGGATCGGCTCCGAACCCATCTGTAAGAATTCATAACTCACATGGAACATTATGGTGAGTACATAACTTCTTTTTTTATCAAGTTTAAAATAAGTAGTAGTACAGTTTCTTGCTCAAATATAAACATGCTTACAAACGCTAATAAGGTGGAGAGGGAAGCTTTATGATTATCAGGAAGCCAGTAGATACAGTGGCTCCTCTAAAGACGCATTTGACTAGAGAGAAAATGAAAGTTATGTACTTACCATAAAGACAGAGTTGTGTTGTCCTATTTTTGTCCAGTTCAAGGGGTGGGTTGTTGGATCCAGTCTCAGAGCCTTATACCAGAGTATTAGATCAAAGAGTTCTGACGCCTCCCCTATGCACAGTTTCCTCCTCCTAATTAATTTACTTCACATCGAGTTTGCTGAGTATTTCCATAATGTCCCTAATAACTATAAAGGGGAATAAAAGGGAAGTCCACAACATTGTCTAGTATGGAATGAGATGTAGAGCAAGAAAGAGGGGCCTGTCAAGGTCTGATTGAGTCCCAGAAGATGTAAAATGGCAATTTGGAAGGGAGAAGGAGGGAAGGATGTTAAATCGGATGAAAATAGAACAACACTGATCTATCCTTATGGTAAGTACATAACTTTCATATCAAATGTTGCCTATTTTCATCTGATTCAACATGTGGGACAGATTCCCAAGTGGCCTAAAAGGGGCCTGGGTGGACTCAAGGAAGGACATTCCTGAAAATGGCAGTCAGTGGATGCACAAGCTCTGGATTACACATCCAGTTTGTAACTGTAGAGCAAGTTGCTGCTGCACATGTTACCGACAGGTATTCTTTCTACCAATGTTGTTGAAGTTACCATTCCTCTGGTAGACCAAGACTTAGGCTTAGAATGTAAAGACAATTCTCTTGTCTTATAAACAAAGGAAATGCAATCTGCCAGCCACCTAGAAAGCATGACTTCAATACATGTTGTCTTAGTTTTGTGTTGGAAAAGGAAACCGAGTGCCTATCTGATTTTCTGAAGTCTTTTGTATGATATAAATAAAATCTGAGTTGCCTATGGACATTTAGGATTTGGAGGGTGTGTTCACTCTTGTTTGCAAAGTTTGAAGAGAATACAGGCAAATCGATTTATTTAAATTTGTTTCTGATGCTACCTTTGGAATGAAGGAGGGATTTGTTCTCCATGAAACTCTATCCTTGTGGAAAATTAAGGAAAGGTTCCTTGCATGAAAGTGCTTGCAGTTCATCTTGCTGAAGTGATAGCAATAAAAAACTAGTCTTCCAAGAGAGAAATTTTAAATCTGCTAATGCAGATTTAAGGGGTTTTGAGTCAAAGATTGTAGTAAGACTGTAAATTCCTAAGGCAGACCTGGCTCTCGAACAGTTGGTCTCAGGAAGAATATTCCCCTGAGGAAAGCTTTCGCCCCCTGAGTGATGCAATACATGAATTATTATCCTATGTGAAAATTTGAGATGGCAGCCACCTAGACTTTTATAGTGGAGTAATTGGAACCTCACAGAAGAAGTTCAGAAAAAAAATCCACTATTGCTGGAAGAAGGGCTGAACCCCTTGAGGACACCCAAATAGAAAATCCTTTCCATTTGCTGTTAAAAGTCTTGTTGGATGATTCCTTCTGAGAAGAAGAAATTATGTGGACTGCTGGGGAGGAAAGCCTGGCATCTCTGACTGTCATCAAAATTGCAGACACCATGCACTTAATTTCAGGGACTGTAGATATATCCTGGATGGGTGACTTAGTTGATCCAGAATGTGATCCAGTACCCATGGTGGGTGCAGTAGGTCAGGCTAAAGGAAGGGGAACCATACCTGCCAAAGCCAAAAGGGAGCAATGAGAATTACCCTGGTCTTGCACATCATGGCTTTCTGAATGAACGTCATGAGAAAGGGAATCAGTAGGAAGGCGTAAAGGAGACCTGTGAGCCAAAAGTGGACTAAAGCATCTCTTGGTGTCTGTCCCTGTGGAGGGATAAGGGCAAAGTAACTGCTCCATTATTTGTTGAGGTAGGAAGTAAAGAGGTTGTAGCAAGGTTGGCTCCAGTGACTGGAGATCTCTGTTGCCACTGTTTGGTTGAAAGACCACTCGTGAAGTAATAGAATACTTCTGCTGAACCTGTTTGCTAGTATATTGGATGTCCCAGGAATGTGCGTTGCCACTACAAAGCAGTGTAAAGACATTTCCCATTGCCAGACTTGCATGGCCTTTCTGCAAAGATGTTGTGAACATGTTCCACCTTGCTTGATGTACCACACCATTGATATTCTGTCTGTATGAATAGAAATCACATCCTTGGGTAGGAGGTCTTGAAAAGCATGAAATGCTAGGAGCACTGCTCTCATCTCCAAGACACTGATGTGACATGTTTGGTCTCCAGTGATGACCACATTCCTTGAATTGTCTTCCCTTCAAAATCCCCTCACCTCTCACCCACCCTAGAAGGGAGGTGTCCATGGTGATTGTACCCTGAGAGCAGGTGAGCAAAAGTGTTTGCCTTGTAATACTAACAAAGATGTAATCCACCAACTTATGTGATTCCTTGAGTAAGTTGGATTCTGGTGTAAAGGGAGTGAAATTTCTGTGACCATTGTATTGCCAGTGTCCACCATATGACTCTCATGTGGTGTCTTGCTAAGGGTCTAGTGTGATACTAGAGTCTGGATCCTAACTGGTCTGGAGGGAACCACATGGATGACTCTTTTGGTGAGCAACATTTTTTGCTGCAGATTCCAACTGATTGGGTGGTGTATCAGTAATCTTTGATCTTTTCTTTGGGATGGACAAAAAGGGTATGGTTTAGCTTTTGGTAATTATTCCTGGCACCCATCAATTGGGCATTATGGTTTGCCGGGCTGAAGGTTGTAAGGCTAAGCATCCCCCAACTGCCTCCAGAATGCAGCATTTGGGCCACCATTCAGGCTGCTGGTAAGATTTTTCAGTGAAGGCCCCATGGAAACCTTGGTTCTGAGATCTGCTTCTCTCTCTCTGGCAGCATCCATTTGAATTGCCTTCACCTCTGCTTTGGGGAGGTCTATGCCCAGAAGTATCCTGGTGAAATCCTTCAGATTTTTTGAACCACATTTTCCTACCTTCTCTTTGATTCTTTCAAGAGGATCTGAGGAGTATAAAAATGGATTTCCATGACAGACAAGGGCTCATTGTTTTGCTCACTCCTGGTTAGTGTTTCTCTTAACTTTGGTCCAAACAGGGTATAACTTTCATAGAGGGCATTGATAAAGGATGCCTTGAAGCTTTCTGTGAAATCGCTTAGCCGCATTGACGAATGGCATTGCATGGTAATACGTGTACCTGCTGCCCTTGATGTATCATCAGCTGCATTTGAAACCAGTCACATGCCCACATGTGAAGCAGAGTGCTGGGTAGACATTTGGACATCCACCATTATTTGGACATCTGAAGGCTCTTTGGAAATGAGTCAGGTGTGCTAAGTAGTTCATCACTTGAAGTACAAAGGTCACTGATACATAGGTCCATTTCCCTAGTCTGTCCAGTGCCCTTGGCTCCCTGTTAGGGTGAGTGACAGAGGAACTTTCCTCAGATAGTTACTTCTTTGTGGCTGCTGTTACTACCAATGTATCTACAGGGGGACTTTTGACCAATGTTTCCTGTTGTTCAGTGCAATCAAGATTTTTTTTTGGAATCGTCTCTCCCATGGTCAGGTTCTTTCTAAGCATTTTGAGATACAAGATCTATTAAGGCATTAGGAGACCCAAATACTTCAAGTAACATGGACTCATCAGGAGATGGAGCTTTTGTGGACCATGTCCCGTCTGCATCATCAATTCCAGAATGTCCCCAAATGTGATGTCCTTGGTGGGGGTGGGATCTTAGGGATCCTTCTCCATCATCTAAGTCCATGCCTTCATTGACAGACTTTGCTGGGATTTTTTTCAGGGGTTCTGATGGAGACATGTCTGAATCAGATGGAAAGTGCAAATGTTGAGCTGCCTCAAAGCTAACTGGGTATGTCTGTCCCTGTCAGCTTAAATGAGAGGGAAGAGGCACAGAATACACTGGGTGTTGGGATAGAGACAAACTCGGTATATGCATCCGTCTCTCTGGCCCAGTCAAGGCCCTTTTCACAGCCCAAAAGCCAACTCAGCTAATGCAGCCAAAGAGAAATTACCTCTGTCAACAGGCTCAGCAGGTTTCCTGACTCCAAAAGAGGTCGGTTCTGAGGCGAACCTTGGAGCCAAGCTGTCTAGTGCTGAAGCAGCGAGGAGTAGAAAGGGCTCCAAAATTTCAGAGTTGACTTCACCATCAGGGCTCTGAGCCTGACTCTTTGGTTCTGTGACTCTTCTCAACCCCAAAACATCACTGTCACGGGAGTAAAGGACGCTTTCAAAGCTGAAGTCTCCAGGGCTATCAGATCCGATGATGGTATGGCAGAGGAGCTCGGACCCATAATCGTTGGCTTTGGGAAAGGGGACAGTGTCAGAAGTAGATGGGATAGGGTCAAAGGCCCATTCCCAGCCCTCTCCTTGGATACAGAGCCTGGAGGATCCCCAGCTGTATCTGTGTCCTCAGGAATTTCCAGTAAAACATCTTGTGGATCCACCAGACCTTGAAGAAGAAGCTATGGACACTGGTCTTGATGGTTGCTTTTGAAGAATATGTGAATGTAAACTGCAGCTAACCAGCCCAGGAGAAAAAATAGGTTTCTGAGAGGGAGCACAGGTCTATGATGCAGATGGATCGGACTGCCTTGACAACTTAGGTTCCATACCAGGTAGACTGCTGGGAGCCAGAGACTTTTTCTTCAACTTCTCTTCCCTCCTATTTTCTTGTGTATTCTCATGTTGTCTCTGTGTTCCTCTTTGGAACTTTCTCATTCTTTTCCTTTTTCTTATCAGAAGATGGAGAAATAGAAGGTAATTTGACTTCAGAGGACATTGTGGACCTTGTTTAAGGTAGAAGTAAACCTTTAAGGATATGTTTTTCCGTTCTGCCTCAGAGTGCTCCGATATCAAAAGCAGCACAGATACTGCAACTATCCTGAAGGTCAGAGGGATCTAGACAGTAAACAGAAAGGGAATGGGGATCTTGGGGGGGGTATCTTGTGTCCACAGGCTAAACACTTTTTTAAACCAATGGACTTATTAGATATTAGAACAATATTATTACAAAAGATTATTCCAATACAAAGTCTTACTCTACACAGAACAAAGTTTTTTCAGATGATATAGGAATATCATTTGGTCTTGATAAATGTGCAAAAGCTGCCTTTAAAGCAGGAAAGCTACAGCACCAAGAAAATATCAGTTTGGAATGTGATATAAAAGAACTTGAGCAAAAGGGAGTATATGAATATTTGGGAATTGATGAAGGATCAACAATAAAACATAATTGCTACACCCAGTGACTACATACAGTGCCTTACCTACAGAGAGAGACAAAGTCATAAAATATCATGATTTGCAGGCAGAAACAAGAGCAATGTAGAAGAAAAGATACCAAGACAGTTCCAGTAGTAGTAGTAGGAGCAACGGGTCTTATAAAAAATAATTTGCAGTCATACTTAGATATGTTACCGATACATGTAACTCGATATGAATTGCAGAAGGAGTCATTACTGGGCACATTGCAGGCACTGAAACAATACTAATTTCAAGAACTTTAATCATACTTTGACTTAGGAATGGGGTCCACTCCTGTCATGGTACTAGAAACTCAAATGACTTGGAGAAATAAAAAAAAAACAGACAGAAAAGCACACTATAGAGAGGACTGTTTAAACTATTTAGACCTATTGGAGATATATATATATATCTATATATATATATATATATATATACATATATGTTTCTGTTTATATATAGATATGTAGTTATATGTATTTATCTATATATCTGTATCTATCTATATATCTGCATCTGTATACATCTATATCTGGATTCGCTTCATAATCTCAAAATACTGAAACATTGAATTTCAGTATCTCGAAACTATGAAACTGAATCCACAAAACACCGAAACTACAAAACCCGAGCCCAAAACCGTGAAATTCAAAACACTGAACAAACCTCATACACTATACCATACAGACACCACAACACGCACATCACAACATAAACAAAAACTACACACACATACACAACTCATACACACATAAAATGGGGGGCAAGCCCCCCTGCACCCCCCACACTCCCCTACTTATATATACTAACTCCGGGATTGCACAAACAGGAAACAAAAGCAAACTCACACACACACTCTCCATTCCCTCACACACACATCTAACATATCAGTACACTCAAACACACTCTAATCCCCACTCAAATCCCTTACAAAACACTCATTCACCTGACAAAAATCTAGATCCACACACAGCACCGTGCACTATAAACACATAATCCCGGACATCACGTAACGTAAGGCCATAACTGCAAATTCGAGATATTCGAATTCATGATTATGAACTTTCGCTGTTTTAAACATTCGGTTTATAGGCTCGATATACTGAAATTCGACATTTCAGTATTTGAAGACTATAAACAGCTCACATATATCAATATCTATATAAGGGTGATGTGCAGAGCTGTAGTAACTACAGAGGGATTAAATTGATCAGTCACAGCATGAAGTTATGGGAAAGAGTAGTGGAAGCTAGGTTAAGAACGGAGGTGATGATTAATGATCAGCAGTATGGTTTCATGCCGGGAAAGAGCACTACAGATGCAATGTTTGCTCTGAGAGTGTTGATGGAGACGTACAGAGAATGTCAGAAGGAGTTGCATTGTGTTTTTGTAGACTTAGAGAAAGCATATGACAGGGTGCCTAGAGAGGAGTTGTGGTATTGTATGAGGAAGTCAGGAATGTCAGAGAAGTATGTAAGAGTGGTACAGGATATGTACGAGGGTAGTGTGACAGCGGTGAGGTCTGCAGTGGGAGTGATGGATGCGTTTAAGGTGGAGGTGGGGTTACATCAAGGATCAGCTCTGAGCCCTTTCTTATTTGCAATGGTGATGGACAGATTGACAGATGAGATCAGACAGGAGCCCCCGTGGACTATGATGTCTGCAGATGACATTGTGATCTGTAGTGAGAGTAGGGAACAGGTGGAGGAGACCCTGGAGAGATGGAGATATGCTCTAGAGGGAAGAGGAATGAAGGTCAGCAGGACTAAGACAGAATATATGTGTGTGAATGAGAGGGAGGCTAGAGGAATGGTGAGGGATGCAAGGAGTAGAGGTGGTGAAGGTGGATGAGTTTAAATACTTGGGGTCAATAGTTCAGAGTAACGGTGAGTGTGGAAGAGAGGTGAAGAAGAGAGTACAGGAAGGATGGAGTAGGTGGAGAAGAGTGTCAGGAGTGATTTGTGGCAGACGAGTACCTGTAAGAGTGAAAGGGAAGGTCTACAAGAGGGTAGTGAGACCAGCTATGTTATATGGGTTGGAGACAGTGGCATTGACAAAAAGGCAGGAGTTTGAGCTGGATGTGGCTGAGTTAAAGATGTTAAGATTTGCACTGGGTGTGACGAGGGTGGACAGGATTAGGAATAAGTACATTAGAGGGTCAGCCCAGTTTGGAAGGTTTGGAGACAAAGCCAGAGAGGTGAGATTACATTGGTTTGGACATGTGCTGAGGAGGGATGCTGAGTATTTTGGGAAAAAGATGCTAAGGATGAAGCTACCAGGTAACAGGAAAAGAGGAAGGCCTAAGATAAGGTTTATGGATGTGGTGAGAGAGAGCAAGATGCAGAGGACAGAAAGAAATGGAAACAGGTGATCCACTGCAGCGACCCCTAATGGGAACAGCCAAAAGAAGAAGATGATGATGATCTATATATATATATATATATATATATATATATATATATATATATATATATACAGTATCTATAAAAAACTACTAGCAAAGTCTAACACAGCACACTAACTAAAATCATTTTTAGGAACTAGAGGGGTAAAAGATTTTAATCTATAAAGGTATCACTTATTGTGAAGGAGTGGTGCTCTCAGAAGACACATCTGGTCATGTAAGTGGCAAACGAGATTTGAGGTAAATCATTTAGGAGGAGGGAATTGTGGGTGGGAGGAGTCAGAGCTCCCAGATCAAATACTCTGGTATACATTTGATAAAACAGATGAGCACAGTCATCGGGAAAGTTGCTAGAAATCTATGTGATATAACAGAAGTACATAGGCTATATTACTGTGCAGCTAAATTTAGAACAGTTTATTTTATTTATTTTTATTTTATTTTACATTTGTTAACCGGGAAAGATCCAACTGGACCAGGTCCATTTTCAGTGGATGCCCAGGGAGAAAAGCTCCATGTTTGACAAGACGAATAACAAGTAAAAATAAACAAAAAATATGCAATACAGTAAACTGTAGGACAAGTAAATAAGCAAAAAATACATATGAAAGAATCTGGCACAATACGTCATATATGGTTACATGACAATAGCAGTATCTTACAATATCTGTAGACAAAATATTACAAGAGAAGGTAAAGACTACATTTGCTATTAATAGATTGTTTACATTTTCTAGTAAGTATACTGAGAAAGAGGTAAAAGGCCAGTGTGGCTTGATAGGAAGTGAGTGTATGTAAGTGTGGAAGCGCTAGTGAAAAATAATATTAAGATTGTTGTGGAGGAGGAGTGTGGATTTAGTAATTTTCAAGTAATACATGGACAGAGCCAGTTTTTCCTGCGATGTGGTTTTAATAGGTTTTTAAAGTTATAGATTGTTGTTGTTGACGATATATTAGAAGGAAGGTTGTTCCATTTTTTAGCTATAATGTGGGAGAAAAGGGCTTTGCCAGCAGTGTTGTTTGCAGATGTGATACTTAGGAGATGTTTGTTTGAGGGCGACTAGGAGAGTAGGAGGTTAGTAGCTGTTGTAGAGCTGGAGTTTTCTCTGGGTAGTTTATGATGTTGTAGGCATAAGTAAGATGTAAGTAAGATAGTAGGTGAGGGAATTCTAGCCATTGTAATTGTTTTAGTACTTTTTCAGTGATGTGTTCTGAAAGGGGAGTTGTTAGTAAATTTGGCTATTTTATTATAACATGACTCTAGTTTGACCAGAAGAGATTTTTTGATATGCGTCAGTATTGGAACAGCGTATGTAAGTGTTGATAGGAGGTGAGTTTATGCTAGAGTGAGTCTTGCTTTGTCTGTGAGGAATTTTTTGTGTCTATAAAGGGTTCCCATTTTTTTATGAACTTTCTGGATAGTTTGAGCTATGTGCAAATCAAAGGATAGGTTGTTGTCTGTTTCTATCCCTAGGAGCGTTGCATGGGTGCATGGGGAAATAATAGTTCCATTTTTAGATAAGATGGAAAAATTATTGGGAGTAGTTTTTGTTTTGTTAGGGGTGAACAAGAGGAGTTTTGTTTTGTTGAGGTTTAGGATAAGTTGGATGTTTCTATGGAAGAGAATGATTCTTGGGCTTGTTCTAGCAAGATGTTGATAGATGGAGCTGCGCAGATGAGTGTCGAATCATCTGCGTACTGTATTAGTGAGGCTTGTTTTGAGGCAGTATGTAAGTTGTTAGTAAAAATAGAAAACAGAAGTGGGCCTAATATTGAGCCTTGTGGTACCCCTATAGAGTTTGGGAGAGAGGGATAGTTGATTTTGCCATTGCACAGATTGTTTCCTATCTGATAAATAACTTTTGAACCAGGAGATAGTGGGGGAAGTAAAGGATAGTGAGTGGAGAGTATCCAATAGTTTTGGATGTGAGACCATGTCAAATGCATTTGACAGGTACAAGAAGATTGCAGATACATAGTTATTGTTGTTTCTCTGATAGTTAATTTGATTGGTAAAGGAGAGAAGTTGTACTGTGGTGAGGTTGGAAACCATGTTGGGTGTGGGAGAGAAGATTGTTTTCAGGTATTGCATGGTTTGGTAATGTATGCATTTCTCTAAGAGCTTGGATAGGGGGATAGTAAAGCTATAGGCAGATAGTTGGAAAAGTCGTAAGATTTTCCACCTTTATGTAGAGGTATAATGTAATATATTTTCCATAGTTGAGGTACACATGTTTCATGAATGAATCTGTTTATTAGGATTGATACTGGGTAGGATAGGGAGTCCGCTGCAATTTTTAGGAATTTTGCAGGTATTCTGTCTGCTGCCAGAGTAGTGGGCTTTAGGATTTGAAGGAGTTGTTTAATTTTAGATGGAGGGACAGGTGAGAGAGAGAAAGATGGAAGATTAGTGGAACTGGATGAGGGGGGGTTCAGCAATTGTGGGTGATGAGTTGTTGGAGTTTTGTATTTGGTTGGAAAGAGATTGGATTGTTGTTTTCTTTGGCGGTGGAAGGAGTTGGGGGTAGTGATAGTACCAGGCTTCAGAAGGGAGTTGATACTGTGCCAGAACTTTTGGGTGTTGTTTGAGTGTTTGTTTTGTAGATCTAAGAAGTAGTTTTGTTTTTCTAGTTTAGTATGTTTAGTATGATAAAGATTTATCACTGAAACACAGGGCAGTAAGGGAAAGGAAGGGAAGAGATCAAATGGCATCATGGAAGTATTAAATAGAGAAAATTATAAAGCAATTAAGACAAGAAGTGTCACTGTTAGAGGAATACAGAAGAGGGAACAGATCAACAAAATACGTAGAAAGATAGACATGATAAAAACAATGAGTAGTATCAGATCTATTGTACAGTTATAAATAATAAAATAAAGATATGAACACAGACAGAAAAATGTAGAAGATATGTAGATAAATATAAAGGAAAAGTACAAAATAAGCAATTTATTGATGACTCAAAAATGTTTTATAAAGTAAATGGGAAATAAGACAAAAGGAATTGAGACACCCACCAACAAAAGAAGAAATAGACACATTTTGGTGAAATATTTATGAAGATTCTGTGGAACATAACAAAGATGCCGAATGGATTGAAGAATTAAAAGAAAGAATAAGAATTTCAAATGTACAGGTTATGAAATAGGATGAAGTAACAGCCAGAGAAATTGAAACACAATTAAGAAAAGCTCCTAATTGAAAATCCCCAGGCCCAGATGCAGTACCCAACTTCTGGCTAAAAGTATTAACATCTTTACACGAAGATTTAGCCATGAGTAAAAACTATTTATATGCGCACCCCAAACAGATATAAACCTGGTTAACAGCAGGAAAAACAGTACTCCTTTTTAACAGAGAAACTGCAAGCTATCCTAAAATCTACAGGACAGTAACTTGCTTTCTGACAATGTATAAACTGTACACTGGAATTGATGTCAATTGCATTTTCTTCTAAATGACTATAAACTCTTATCATGGCAAACTGAAAAAAAATGGTACCAAAAGAAAGTTATATGGTTCAAATCATCATTTTTTGTTAAAGTCATAATGGGGAATTGTAAAAAGAGGAAGAATCTAAGTATGGCATGGATTGTTGTGTTGTGTCTTTCGGCTTTTCCCGGTTAGGGGTTGCCACAGTGGAACTCCGGTCCGCTAATGATTGGCAGTAGATTTTTACATGCCGAGTTGCCAGCTCTGATGCACAACCTTCAACGAAGGTACGCCCATTCATGCATGTCTCCACACAGAAGACACTCTAGCTGAGAATCGAACAGGACAACGTCTTACTGTGAGGCGACAACGCTACCACAGCACCACCAGTATGACATGGATAGACTACAAAAAAAAAAGCACGTGACAGCATCTCATATTCATGGATAATAGTGCTCACACTTACATATTTACATATTTTTATAAGATATACCCTACACTGATCAATTGCACTACAGTGACATGAACAAGTGGTAAACCACTTTGCAGTTAAGCCATGATAAAGGACAAATTATTATTTCAGAGTTAAAATTTCAAAGGGGATATTCCAAGGTGAATTTTTGCCACCACTGCTGTTTTGTCTTACCCTTAAACCCATTAAGTTGTCTGCCTAACAGATTAGGTCATGGCTACAATTTGGCCCCCAGAAAACAACAAAGTGCAAAGACTCTGAATCTTCTTTTTGTAGATGGCTTAAAACTGCATAATATTTCAGATGATGAACTGAAAGCACAACTACAAGTGGTCAAAATTTCTCAGGTGATATAAGAATAACATTTGGTGCTAATAAATTTGTAAAAGCAACTTTTAAAGCAGGAAAGCTGCATCACCAAAAAAATATTAGTCTGGGACAGGAATGTCATGTAAAAGAACTTGAATGAGAGGGAGTGTATACATATTTGGGAACTGATGAAGGATCAACTATAAAACACGAACAAATGCAAATAAAACTTAGGAATATTTTAGAAGACTGAAATTAATATTGAAAATAGCTCTGACATCTAGGAATAAAGTCCAGGCTATAAACCAATTTGCTGTTCCTGTCTTAACATACCAGTTTTGAAGTGAATGACTGGCCCCGAAAGGTACTGGATCAGTTGCACAGGAAAACAAGAAAAATGCTTCATGCTTATCAAACGATTTAAAAAATCATTGTATACCAAGATTATATATTCCCCGTTCTGAAAAAGGTGTGGGCCTCCTTGAAACTGATTATGTGTACTGATCCACAATCATAGGACTGCATACATATCTGCTGACCTCACAAGATCCAAACATAGTGAAAGCTTTGGAACATGAGGAGAATAAGTCTAAGATAGCTTCTCTGCTTAGTTTAGCAGAAACATATCAGTGTCAAGTGGGAATGGAAATTAAAATTAGAAGTAGATACAAATCAGGCAGCAAATGAATGCTCCAAAATGAAAAGAAAGAATAAAAGGTAAAGGATCAGATGGGAATGCAAGAAATGTGGAAAAGGCATAAATATAGTTGCATGTAGAGAAAACCCCTGGAACAGCCTCATGTCAATCAGGACTGAACGCTGGAATGGTTAAGGAGAGGTGAACTTAAACCAAAAGACAAAAGGTTAGTATTGGCCGCCCAGGATAGTTGACTACATACATGTTGGTTTACAAAGTCCATTGTACGTGTGGGAGAAACAGACATATGCAGTTATGTAAAACAGTACTGGAAACAACCGCACATCTTGTTGCTGGGTATGATACACTAATGGCAGAAGGACTGTATACTGAAAGACATAATTATCTGGCAAATCTGTTGCATTGGGGATTGTGCAAACATTATAATACTGAAGTGGCTGAGAAGCTTTGGAAATGTTAGCCACAAAGCATTATAGAAAATGATGAAGTCTGTATGATTACCCATTTCCAACAGTTCAATAATAGATGTGAGAAAAACAGATATATTAGTCCATGAAAAGTAACATTGATCATTGAAATTGCCACATCCAGTGACTAGAGTATCTTACATACAGAGAGACACAGAGTCATAATATACCAGGATTTATAGGCAGAAATGAGGCAAGTGTGGCAGAATGATACCCAGACAGTCCCAACAGTAGCAGGAGCAATAGGTCTTATAAAAAAGAATTTACATTCATACTTAGATACCTAAGTTTCATTTGACTGAAATTCATTTGACCAAGACCATAATACCGAGATTTCAAAATACTGAAAACTCACTTGACTGAAACTCATAAGACTGAAACCTTACAATGCTACATTTCAACATAGTAGTGGCAGCATGTAGACTACTCTAAGGCAAGTGAAAGGTATATGCCCTTTTTCCCGCTGTAGTGCGATCCTGGAGTTAGTATATATAGTTAGGGGGTGTGGGGGGCACAGCCCCCCCACCTAGTTTGGTTTTATATCATCCAGTTTCTGTTAAGAGGGTACATAAGTAGTTTTTAAGTTTTGGAAAGAGTTAGTCATTGGTGTTGTAAGTGTGCATGTCTATAGTTTACAATTTAGTATGCTGAAATTTATCATTGTAAGGTTTCAGTCTTATGAGTTTCAGTCAAGTGAGTTTCAGTATTTTGAAATTTCGATAATATGGTCTCAGTCAAATGAAATTTAGGTCATATGAAGTAGACCCAACTGGTACATATAACTCAGTATGAGTTGCAGTTCTGGACACATTGCAAGTGCTGCGAAGAGCACTTCTGGCTAATGTCAAAGCTTGAAACAGTAATTTCATGAACTTTAATCATACTTAGAAAATTTTTAATGAAATGGATGGGTAAAAGATTTTAATCAAAAATGCTTTCACTTATTGTGGAGGAGCAGAAATCTCAGAGGACACATCTGGTAAGGCAAGTGGCAAACAAACTCTGAGGTATATCATTTAGGAGGAGGCAGAGCTACTGGACCAAGTGCACTGGTATAGGGTGCCACAGTCGAGCTGACCAGATCTGATGACTCACACATTGAATCAAATGAAAAGAGACAAGTATCAGTATGAACAAAATGTTAAGTACATGACTTCTGTATCTGATGTTATCAATTTTCTTTCTATCCTCAGATTGTGGGACAGAGTCCCCAGCTACCTAAATCTCATGTGGACTCTAAGGAAGGATATTCCTGTGCATAGTTGAGTCAAAGGCTGCTCCTCCCTTCAAGACCATTCTAGTGAGTAATGAGTAATAAAGGTATGAGGATTTGCCCAAGTTGTCGGTGCACATATGTTGCTCATGGAAGCCCTAGATAGCACCACTGAAGAAGTTGCCATGGACCTAGTTGAATGAGCTCTTAGAGGTTTTGGTAAGGAAAAACCCAATTTGTTGTAGATAAATGATATGCAAGCCATTAGCCATCTGGCTAAAGTTATCTTTGCAACTGACTTTCCCAATTTAGAATATGCAAATCACACAAATAATTGATCTTTCTTTCTAATATCTTTCAGTCTATGTAGGCAAAACATAATTGTCTGTGGACATCCAATAAATGTAACATATATTCACCTTTTTTAACACATTTAGAAAGAAGACTGGCAGATTAATGGACTGGTTCATACTGGATTCTGACACCATCTTAGGAAGGAAAGAAGCATTTGGTACATAATGTTACTCTATGTTGTATCTTTCGGCTTATCCCAGTTAGGGGTCGCCACAGTGGAACTCCGGTCCGCTAATGTTTGGTAGTGGATTTTTACATGCTGAGTTACCAGCCCTGACGCACAACCTTCAATGAAGGCACGCCATTCACGCATGCCTCCACACAGAAGACACTCTAGCTGAGAATCGAACGCGACAATGTCTTGCTGTGAGGTGACAATGCTATCGTCCTAATGAAAAATCAAATAGGGAGGTTTAGAGGACAAATGCTTGAAGTTCTGAAATTCTTTTAGCAGATGTAATGGCTACTAGAAAGACACTTTTCCAGGCCAGTAATTTAAGATCACCTTTAGCTGCTGGTTCAAAGGGAGTATGAATTAAGGCCTGCAGTACCAGATTTAAATCCCATGGTGAAGTAGGATTTTTATATGGGGATCACAGCAGGAGGGTGCCTCTCAAAAAGGCTTTAGAAAGCTTAGAGGAAACCAAGGAAAAGTTCTCAAATCCATTATGAAAGTTAGAGATTGCTGCTAAATGAACTCTAATTGTTGAGGAGCTAGCTCCCTCATTAAAAATTGTTGCCAAAAATTCAAGAAATCTTTGTACAGGGACTGTCCCCAAAAAACAAACGTTTTCCATTTACTACTGGAAAGTTTTCTTGTAGAAGCCTTATGAGAAGGTAAAAGTATATGATGAATAGGGGAAGAGAGCATCAGTTGTCTGGCTATTAAAGGAACTGGAGAAATCATGCTGTTAGCTTGAGGTTTGAGCTATCTGGATAAATCATGCATGTCACTTGAGACAGGAGGTCTGGAATCAGATCCAGAATCCAAGGTGGGTAAAGCAGATGAGACCAATGGAAAGGAATCAAATCTGTTGAGGCCAGTAAGGTGCAATGAAGATGATTTTGCTCTTCAACTGGACAACATTCTGTAGAAAATTGGGAATTAGGGGAGTTGGTGGGTAGGCATAGAATAGACCCAGGGGGCCAGTCGTGGAGTACTGCGTCCCTCGGTGATTCCCTCAGTGGAGGGATCAGGGCAAAGAAGCTGCTATACTTGTTGTTTAGGGGAGATGCAAAAAGACTGCAGCAAGGCTGGCCCCATTGATAGAAAATCATTTGTCACTTTCCTGTTGAGAGACCACTCGTGAGGTAGTAGAATGGACCTGCTCAGTTTGTCTGCTATCATGTTGGACTTCCCCAGAATGTGCATTGCTGTCAGAAAGCAGTTGGAAGAAATCACCCATTATCACACTCAGAGGGCTTCTCGACACAGGGGATAAGACCTAGTTCCCCCTTATTTGTTGATGAACAAACTACTGACATATTGTCTGTCTGGATCGCAATTGTTCCGAAAGGGAGAGAGTCTTGGAATGCCTACAGTGCTAAGAGCACTGCTCTCATTTCCAGAACATTGATATGCATGTTGACCTCTTCGGGGGACCAAGTGCCTTGGGCTGTTTTCCCCAGGAGAAAAGTAAAAAGGCAGCTTCTATCACAGGTTAAGTGTGCAGAAGTTAAAGGTTAATTTTCTGGGAACTACTGATGATAGTTGCCATATATTTTCCACAAAAGGCCAAGTTTAGAGAGGTGAGAGGTATTGTAGCAGACATTTTAATATTTTTGTAGGGCACTTTGCTACTGGTGGGTGATTAGAATCAGATATGCCATGAGATGGATGTAAGAGGAGAAGGGCATAGACAGCAGTTAACTACCACGTAAAAAAATACCAAAGCTCTCCTTGCACAAATAGTTTTAGCATACACATACATACATATAAATATAGGTTTACTATGACGTACTCAAACGGCAGTCAGTCGAACTGCCGACGGTTGAATTCACAGTTGCCAAGGAACACTTAATCGAACTAACATAAGTTGAGTATGTCTGATTGAGTTGCATGGTGTACTCGATCTTTTGACAAGCAACGTACTGTCTGTGAAGGGAGGTTGCACTTCAGTGAGGAACAGGGAATTATCTCATTTTTTCGCTGTAGTGCGATCTCGAAGTTGGTATATTTAATATGCAGGGGGTGTGGCTGGGACAGCCCCGCACATGAGGGGTACAGGGAGGGCATAGCCCCCCTGCAAAGTAGTAGAATTAACGTGCCATTAACTGTAGAGTTCCATGCTACGTTAATGTGCATAGTAGGGGTGAGTGACATCACCTCCTGCTATGTCAAATACATTGAACCACGGTTGTCAATGTATTCAGTTTCGCTTTGGTTTCCTATTCAAAAGTTTGTATTCAGCATTTCGGGTTGACATTTCCCACAGTCAACTGAAGTTGATACAAGATTTCAGTAGTAAACCATACAAACATACATATATATATATATATATATATATATATATATATATATATATATATATATATATATATATATATATATATATATATATATATATATATATATATATATATATAGCAAAAAAACAGGCAAAAGTCCAAGGGGTAAAAGCTGTGCTTATAAAAACAAACAGTCTCAACAAATCGAAAAATAAAGCAACAGCTACCATGCAGAGTCCAATAGACAGTGTTGCAACGTCTCAATTCATATACTACTTCATCAATCCACTGCTTATGGAATCCAGCAAACAGTCAATACGTATTGAATATAAAATGTTTTTTATTATTGGTGCACTCAGGAGGTAAGCGCTTTCACTTCAATGCTTCATCAGACCATACAACTGAGTGAATAACAGATTTCCATTTAAAAACATGAGCTTCCAATCATAAACCGACACATCATAATTACTTCAGCAATTAGAGAATTCATAAAATCAAACTAATTAAGCAGCAATGCTAAAGAACAGAAGTCAGTAATTGCACTCTAATTACATTTATTGACTTCATAGACTAATATATCATCAAACTAAAAAAATGTATTTTTAAAATCAGATTAGAAAACATATGCAAAAAAGCACATCAAAAATATACTAAACATTATTTTTTATCTGATTTTAAGTATTTTATTCCTAAGAAAGGATTTTAAAGAAACCCTTTCATTCAAACCTTTCCCTATATCAGCATGTAATCTTATGATCCACTTAGCCTCTCTTTCTTCCGTTAGATAGTTAATATTGCCTCCCCTTACACCTACTTGCACGACTTCTATAACCATAAATTCAAACGTGTATTCTTGCCCTTTTGACTTAACATGTTTGGCCAATGCATTGGTTTCTGCGCCTGTTCTAATATTATATAAATGTTCTCTTATTCTATGTCTAAATTGCCTGTTAGTCTTTCCTACGTAGAAAGACTGACATGCAAGGCACACAGCCAAATAAACCACATGTTCAGTACCACATGTTGCAAAGCAGTTAAACTTGAACTCTCTCCTAGTATCCGGATGTATAAATATATTCATTTTTCTAATATGTGGGCATATATAAAGCTAAAGAAAAAACAGGATAGCCAGGCAGAGAGAGATACATATTCAAGTAGGCATAATGCATGGTCGCGAATAGATAAAGGTTCTATCTTAACAGTGAGTGAGTGGTGGATAGAAAGCTCTGAGGTTGGACCCCTACTATATTCTGACCATGCAGTCTTTGATACATGTACAACTGCCAAGATCCAAATAAAGGGGAAATGCTGGACATTCCCAGCTTATAATTCCTGGAGTTCATAAACTCAAATGCCATGGAACAACTAGTCACCATCCCCACAAGAGGAGAAAACATACTTGATCTCATCATCACAAACATGGGATCACAATGTTCAACACCAGAAGTATACCCCTCACTGGTGAGATCAGATCATAAACTAATCTCACTGGAGGTCCTCATCCCGCCCCCACCTGAAATAAAAAAGACCACAGTGAAAAACTTCTCAAAAGCCGACTTCACACTTCTAAAAACTACTGTGGTCTCCTTTAAGGCCCCTGAGCCAGTGGTAAACATTACTCAAACCGCTGAATCACTTACAAATGCCTTCTACCAGCACCTACAGGACTGCATGGATCAGGCAATCCCAAACAAAACTAAGACTCTTTGTACCAAAGGCAAGCGTCCAGTCTGGTGGACCCCAGCCATAAACAAGCTCTACAACAAAAGGAGGAAGCTACTACAAGATAGAGCAAAATCCTTGAAAGGTAAGACACCTTTGATCATTATAAGTAAAGAACTAAGAGCTCTCATAAAATCATCCAAGGCTAATTTTGAGAGAAAAATCGCCAAGGACACAAAAGACAATCATAAGGCCTTCTTTAGCTATGTTAGAAACCTAGGAGGAAACTCCCAGATATGCTCAGAATTAGTTCAAAATGATGTGAAGATTACTGAACCTACACACATTGCCAACATACTGGCTGACAGGTTCAGTGCAAACTTCTTCCCCCCCAAAAGGAGAGATATCTATACCAGAGGATTGTAGCCCCCCAAACATCTCCAACGCCCAGGTGAGAACTGCTCTCTCCAAGGCAAAAAACACAGCATCCATGGGACATGGTGGTGTCCCCGGCTGTGTGCTCCACGAACTCAATGAGGAATTAAACCCGCAGTTAGGACAGCTGTTTAATCTTAGCATCACCTCAGGATACATACCCAAGGAGTGGCGCATGGCGACTGTGGTCCCACTTCACAAGGGCGGTGCCTCCACCGACCCTGAAAATTACCATCCCATTAGCTTGACAAGCCTTATCTGCAAAGCCATGGAGAGGATCATAATGGAACTCATAAATAAAGACATAGGGAACTTGCAGACTTTGGATCCAACCCAGTTTGGCTTTGTCAAAGGCAGATCATGCCTTTTAAACTTGGTTGACTTTTTCGAAACAGTCGCCAAGGCCATTGATGAGGGAAAGGCAGTCCATACAGCCTACCTCGACCTGGCAAAGACCTTCGACACAATACCCCACTCAGGTATCATCTAAAAACTCATCAGCTTGAATGTAAACCCATACATCACAAGATGGGTTGCAAACTGGCTAAGTGACAGAACCCACAGGGTCAGAGTTGCTGGAGCCATGTCAGACTCAAAGCCTGTCACAAGTGGTGTCCCACAGGGCTCAGTCCTGGGTCTACTCTTGTTCGGCATCTACTTTTCTGAAGTACAAGCAAACACAGGAGGGTTATGGCTGACAAAGTTTGCAGATGACTGCAAACTGGGCGCCATAGTCGAAAACACTTCTGACACAGATATCCTTCAGAAGGGCCTCACGGAAACGGATAACTGGTGCCAGAGCCATGGCCTAAAGTTAAATGCCAAGAAATGCATAGTCATACCCTTCGGGAAAAACAAGGTTACCCCTAGCTACCTTATAGGTGGCAATCCACTGAGCACAGAAGAAGTCATCAGGGACCTGGGGACCCAGGTTGACACTAGCCTTTCGTTTGACACTCATGTTGCTAAAGTAGTCAGGAAAACCTTCTACATTGCCCACCTGATCATGAAGGGATTCACATCTAGATCAAGGGAGGTCATCATCCCCTGTACTCATCACTCATTAGACCTATGATTGAGTACAATGCCCCATTCGGAATGTATCTGACCCGACACCTGCAGCAGCTGGAAAGGCCCCAAAAGTTCCTCACCAAAAGGATAAAGGGTCTCAAAAATATGTCTTATGCTGCCCGACTGAAAGAACTCCAGCTCTATTCAGTCTCATACCGCTTGCTCAGAGGTGACCTGTGCCTGTCATATAAGGCCATGTCAAACCCAGATTTGATGAATATGCTTCACCTCAAAAATCTAGATCCCTCAGAACCACAAGGGCGGGAGACTTAAACCTTGACACGGTTATTAATAGGACGTGCTGGAGGGACAGATTCATCACCCAGAGACTCCCTATGCTGTGGAACAAAATCCCGGTATATGTGAGGCAGAGCACCTCGCTGGCCTTGTTCAAGAGGAATCTTGACCAATGGATGGGAGATCGCAGATATACCCCAGGGATTACTTCAGTGTCACTGCTTGACAGAGGCACAGCAAAATAATAGGCATAGTTTTATTCAAACTAAACGGGGGGCGAAAGCCACATAACTATGGGCTAGGCTTATAAATGCCCTTGGGCAGATAGCCTAGTATGAACCTATGAACCTATGAGGAACATTTTAAAAGGGTTGTGCAAGAACTTCTGCAGCAACACTTGAGAGTAACTAAGCTAACAGAGGTAGATGATTGGGGCAAAAGTAGAATAGGGTTAGTAACAGCTGTAAAACAAATAGAAAATAATGATAAAGAGCAGAGGTTCATAGGTAGGTACTAGGCTATCGGCCCGAGGGCCTATGTAAGCCTAGACAACAAGGTCCCCTGGCTTACGCCACCCAAGAAAGTTATTTTCCTGTGCCACTGTTGAGCAGAGACACAGAAGTGATCCCCGAGATGTATTTCCTATTTCCCATCCACTCATCAAGATTTTTCTTGAAGAGTGCTAATGAAGAACTTTGCTTGACATAGATGGGTAGCCTGTTCCAGAGTATGGGAAGTCTCTGGGACAGGAGTCTATTCCACCAGCATGTCCTGTTTATTGTAGTGACAAGGTTTAGTTCCCTAGATCGTGTGGCTCGGAAGGATTGGGATTTCTTTAGGTGTAGCATGTCCAACAGCTCTGGGTTTGACATAGCTTTATATGTTAGGCAGAGATCACCTCGGAGTAGGCGATATGCTACGGAGTAAAGCTGGAGTTTTTTGAGATGGTCAGTGTAGGGCATCTCCAACAGACAGGAACCAAAGTAAGACCAACTAGCGAAAAACAAAAAGACAGCTTGGAAACACCAAAGCAAATTCTCTCTCAGTTTAATTCTCTTTCAGTTTAATGAAGCACTTTTCGTCTTGCACATGTGGCAAGACTTCATCAGAAACTGAACAAACTTCAACACAAGCAATATATACACACCCTTTTTGTCACATGACACTTCTAATTAAAATCTTCATTAAACTGAAAGAGAATTAAACTGAGAGAGAATTTGCTTTGGTGTTTTCAAGCTGTCTTTTTGTTTTTCGCTAGTTTAGGGCATCTGTTTGAGGCCAGTAATACTCTTTGTGAGGTACTTCTGTGGCCTTTCCAGCTGCTGCTGATGTCATGTGAGGTACATTCCAAAAGAGGCGTTGTACTCTATAATGGGTGTAATGAGTGTCGAGTAGAGGGGAACAATGGTCTCTTTTTTCCTGGATGGGAAACCTTTTATGATGAGGTGTGCCACATAGAAGGACTTCCTGACTACTGTGGCGATGTGACTATCAAAGGACAGGCTACTGTCCACCTGAGCCCCAAAGTCTTTTATCACACATTCGGTGTTAAGTAGACTTCTGTCTATGTAATAGTTCATGGGTACAGAATTTGTACCAAAGGGGATGACAATGCACTTTTTGGCACTGAGCTTGAGGTCATGGCTCTGACACCAGGCATCTGTCTCAGCGAGGCCCTTCTGTAGGATTTCCACATCATTTGGGGGCTCGACTATGGTTCCTAGGTTGCAGTCATCTGCAAATTTCATTAGCCAGAGGCCTTCTGTGTTAGCCTGTACTTCAGAGAAGTAGATACCAAACAGGAGAGGTCCCAGGACTGAACCCTGTGATACTCCACTTGTCACTGGTTTGAGGTCAGATTTGGAGTGTGCAACTTTTACAGTGTGGGTTCTGTCAGTGAGCCACTTGGCAATCCATCTTGTGACGTAGGGATTTATACCTAGTTTAGTGAGTTTAACTATAATTCTACACAGCATAAGAAGGAGATCTACACTGCTAATAGAGTTCTGCAGCTTAAGGGCAGGGGATGACTGAAGATGAAGGATAACTTTGAGAGAGTTGATACAAGAGCTTAATGATAAAAAACTATGGATGCAGAGAGAAAAAAACACAAGGAATTATTATTTATTACTCTGCAAGACATATGCAAAGCCTACCACTTTATCTTATGCAAGAGAGACCCAGAAACAGGAAAGAGGCATACGGACACAAAAAAGGTGCTGGACATATTAGCTAATTACTGTAGAAGGTTATGTACATCAGAGCTAAGTTCAGATAATACATTACCCTAAATAAAAAGCTATCTACAGTAACTAAGCCTGTATAATTTAACAGATAAAGAACCAGAAAGGCTGGTGCAGACTATATCCAAGGAGAAATCAGGGAAGCAATGTAGAAGCAAGTGAGAGGGAAGTGCCTTGGAACAGATAGGTTACCAATAGAATTTTGGGAAATAGCTTGAGAAGAAATGATAACAAACTGGAAGAAACTCTCTAACATTATTTTATCAGTCATGGGAGATACCAGTATCTTGGAAACGAGCAGTAATCTCACCCATCTATAAGGAGGGAGAGGACCCAGAATTAGCTTCCTCATATAGATCTTTATTGGTATTAAATCATGAATATAACCTGTTCAAATCCATACTGGCAAACAGGCTAAATTGAATGATTCCAGACCTGATAAAGCTAGATCAGACTATATTTATAGAGGACAGTAGGACAGCAGACAATTTAATCAGAACATTGGTAATATTTCAGGATACAGAGAAAAACAGTAAACAACTAGGAATTTTTTGTCTAGAGGAGATGGTATTTGAGCAAGTATAGTGGAAGTACTTATTTTTAATTCTGAAAATTATGAACTTCCCATGACAATGGATAGGTCTTTTGAAATATTTGTATGAGGGGGCTACTGCCCAGGTAAAAGTCAGAGCATGTATGTCAGCAGGATTTGCAGTAACATCGGCTGGTGTGCCCCACTCTCCATTGCTTTTCACCTGCAGGGATACATATGGGGAGATCTTGAATTAAAGATTTAATTGTATGTGGATGATACACTAGTAACAGTGAGCAAGCCACAGGATGACTTGACAAAACTGTGAGAAATACTAAAAAGCTTTGGTGAATTATCCGGCTATAAAGTCAACATGGAAAAGACACAAGCCCTAGATATAAGCCTTTCATGTGTCAAATTATTAAGGAAACAAAACAAGGGCAATACTAGGGATATGGTTAGCCAGGGGATAGAGGAAACAAAGGGTAGGACAGTATAGAGAATACTAGATAAGATAAATACCAATTTTCCAAACTGGAAGAGATTAGGATTAGATTTAGACCAAAGCATTCAAGTATTGATTGCCATGTGCTACCACATATCTTGTATATTGCCCAATCTGTGTGGGACCCACTAACTGATAAGGATAGATTGAAAATAGAAAGATGAATGAAATTTTTATTTTTTGGCATGAAGAGCAGGCTGGAGCTGCATAGGATATAATCTTGCTACCAGAGGAAATGGGAGAATTAAGGGGCCTGGATATAAATCATTATCTAAGAGTGGCAGATACCAGGACAGAAGTTAATCAGCAGTATGGAAGGAAATGCCATTTGAAAGACAGCCACTCCTCAAGGTTGTAGACCCCTGGAAATAATGTGGGGGCAGAGTAAAACGACCTTGCATCAGCAACTCCTGCAGACAAAGAAAAGGCAGCTCAATGAGCTTTTTGGTACAAAGCTGCTAAATCCCTGGAAATATGACATATTACCAGTAGGAAGAGAAGTAAGTAGTAGGACTAGATGAATCAGTAGAGGGGGTTGGGAGTCTAGCAAAAGCAGGCATCTAGTACTGGCATCAGTTGTTAGACAGAGGCGGAGTATTGAGTTGGGCCCAAGCAAAAGAGGAATATGCATTAACTGGCGGAATCAGAGTAATATATGGAGGGTCAGCATAGAAACTGAAAGAGACAAGCTGGGTGAAGATAAGAAAGGGTAACTGGCCACCAGTAATAAACTGGATACTGGAAATGAGGGATGGGAATAATAAAAACAAAGGAATTATATCAAAAATGGGTAAAAACTCATAAAGTCTGAAAGAATAATTGCTAAAGGAGGAAGGTTTGTCTTTTCATCTTTTCCCGGTTAGGGGTTGCCACAGTGGAACTCCAGTCCGCTAATGATTGGCAGTCGATTTTTATGGTGCCGAGTTGCCAGCCCGATGCCCAGCCTTCAGCGAAGGCACGCCTATTCACGCATGTCTTTCGGAGGCCACTCAACCGTGGGGAGAACATGGTAGAAATTCCTCCAGACTGACATAAGCAGGGATCATTGGCAATTAATATTATGGATAGTGAGAATTGCTACAAACCCACAAAGTATAGGATGTTCTGGTGGAAATGCCAATACAAATTATTTTAAACACTGTCTCATCTAGCTAAGATGTTCCCTTTGGGACTTCCAGACTGTTGGAGGTATCTAGACAGTAGTAGAGGTACTTGGGACCATATGTTCTGGAGTTGCCCGGCACTAAATAGTTTTAGAACACTTGTTAACTCAAGTAAAGGAAGAGACAGTGCAGCTGACTATGGAACTTTTCTACCTAAGATTGCAACAGGGATTAATAAGTTACAGGATAAAGATAAAACTATATGGATTATATTATTATTATTATTATTATTATTATTATTATTATTATTATTGAGGAAAGTAATAACCAGACACTGAAAAACATAAGACCAACCCACAGTGAAAGAATTAGAGAAACTGACAGAGGAATCGAGGGACAAGGAAACTAGATCGATGGAAGGGAGCAGAATACAAATATTGAAGAAATGGTCTAGATGGGGTAAATACTTAGAAACAAAGAGATACCTGTTGGATAGGCAAGGCTAAAATAAGCCTGTAGTAAGGGTTCAAGTCAAAGAACCACATATCCAGAACCCAAACCCTTGGATAAATTTGGTTAACAGTAAAACACAGGTATAGACTTCGAACAGTCGAGTTTAGCAGACTGGAAAACATGAAGTAGATAAGGCGTACTAGGAAGGCATTGCAGATGTGAGGAATGGCCACTCCAAGAATATACAGTGTGTGTGTATATATATATATATATATATATATATATATATATATATATATATATATATATATATATATATATATATATATAGCACGGAGTAGGTGAGAATAGGCTAGTGGTGAATATGAAAATGCTGTGATTTTTATGATGTCCTATATTATAAAAGGACCAATTATTATTACATGATAACATTTATTGTGTTAAATTGAAGGAAGTTAAATAAAATCCGCTTTGAAAACAAAATAAACTAAACTAAAATAAAATAAATGTAGATTTTAATGAAATTATAAAAAAGTAAGTATGTTCTGGAGATATTCATTGATAAATTAATACACAGATTAGTAGAAAGTAAGATGAGAGATGGGCAATTTGGTTTGGATCAGGATGCAGCACAACCAACCTTATGTTGGCAGTGAGACAGATAGTTGAGAAGAAGGTAAAAATAAGGAAGAAATCCAACTGGGCATTCCTAGACTTGGAGAAAACATATGACAAGGTCCGAAGGAATCTGATTTGGCAATATTGTGGTGGTTTGAAGTCCCAGAAACATTGGTATAATTAGTGCAGGCTATGTACAAGGACCCAATAACTCAAGTACAAACAGTATTTGGTCTCACAGTGGAATTCCCAGTGGGAGTGGTTGTACATCACGGTTCAGCTCTGAGCCCACTACTAGACCAACGGTGAATTTCTGATATCTCATCCAGTGATCCAGGTTACACTTCATACTGGTGATAGACTAGATCAGGAAATCGGTCAAAGGGGACAGCTTAACAAAGCCGCTGTATGCAGATGATGTGGCATTACAGGCAGACTGTGAATAAGAACTTCAGCAAAGGATAGGGGAGTGGAATGCAAAACTGAAGGCACATGGGATGAAACTGAGTATAGGTAAGACAGTTGCACTGGTGGCAAATGGGGGAAATCATAAGAAGCTGAGAACTGAAATAGAAGGGAAGATAGTGGAACAGGTTTACAGCTTCAAGTATCTGGGAATCTGGGAGCGGTGGTTAATGGGATGGGAATGAGAAGGTCATGACAAAAGAATACCAGCAAAACTAGAAAATAAGGTGTGCAAAAATGTGGTGCGAACAGTACTACTGTATAGTACAGAAACCTTGGCAGTAAAAGCAGAGCAACTGAGAAAGCTAGAGATGATGGAAATTAAATGCCTAAGATGGGTGGTAGGATGCACACTGTGGGACAGATGAAAAAATAAGGATATCAGAGCAGATGCCAGAGTAACTCCATTTGCAGAAAAGCTAAAAGAACAGATTACTGTGATTTCAGGCATGTGTGCAGGAAAGCAGAAGACAGTCTGGTGAAGACGATTAAGGAAAACAGGAAGTAGACAAGAGGAAACAAGGGCATCCAGCAAAGAGATGGGATGGATTGTGTGAGAGAAGACCTGTGACAATTAAGCATGACTGTTGAAGAAGGTATGAAAGTGGCATTGAGTTGAGAGCGATGGCGACAGTTGAAAGTAAGAAGTACAACCTTCATCTTCGGATTACTGATATGAACATTGGAAAAAAGGGGTTGATGATGATTGTCCAAAGTGTCTTGTCACATACAGTAACTAATGATGTTATGTTGTCCTATCTCACCTTCATTCTTACAATGATGGGTTCGGAGCCAATCCTTGGTCACGACTCAGTCGAATACTTAGCTGAAAGTCTCAAACTGGCTCATGGCAAGAAGGTATCCCACAATGCAGTGGTGCAATTCACCAGATCTCGTTTGCCACTTTACGAGGTTGGATGCACTCATCTTGGCCATGGCTAAGTTGTGAAATATTTTTTCTATTACCTTTGTCTAAACTTGTTATATTTCCATATATTTAGCTTTTAGTCATATTAGATTTAACTTGTTGTGTCTCCTTGCGGCTCTTTGTTAAATAGTGATAGTTTTTCCCCCTTTAGCACAGTTTTTGCCATCACTTTCGTAGTGGTTGTTGTTTGTTTGTTAGTCTCCTTATAGCTCGTTTAAGTTAGAGAGCTATTCGCCCGTTTAAGTTAGAGGGCTTGTACTGTTTTATTGTTTTGTCTGGAAAATAGAACCATTTGAGTTAAGGTTCTATTTTTCTTCCCCTGGTTGTCACTTCTTGTGTTGTCCTGTAGTAACCTTTGGTGTAGCTTTAGCATATTAGTCTTAGCTGAAAGAACTTTCTCGTTCTTGTTTTTGCTATTGCCTTTAGGGTCTTAACTTGAAAATGTCCAAAGACCAAAAAAAGAGAGAACATAAGCCTTTGGGCTTTAAGAAATGTCAAAAGTGCTCCCAAAAAATGTCCATCACAGATGGACATGTTATTTGTGTTTATTGCCTTGGTGCCATTCATCTCCAAGAAGACTGCACCTTTTGTCATTCATTTAGTGCTAGAGTTTTTCAGGAAATGAGAAACAAGTTGATTCTGAAAGGCCTCTTAAAGCCTTCTTTTGAGGAAGCCATTCATAGTTCTTCTTTCCCTTCTTCGTCAATTTCCTCAAAAAAGGATAAGTCTCAGAAAAGACAATCTCCTGCAACATCAGCTCAGTCGGTGCCGCCAGTTAACCTTCCTAAAATTTCAAAGGCCACTACTTCCTTGGCTCCACAGTCCTTGTAGCCATCGGAAGAATTTTTGGTTGACAGGCCTGGTACTTCGGTTCCAAAGCCTTCAGAGCTGCAAGATACCTCCACTCGGAGTCGGTCCTCTGATATTTCGCTAGTTTCTCCGATGCTGAGATCACCAATCCTTCATAGGTCTCACTCTCCTTCCCTATCTTCCAGGTCTATCAGAAGTTTATCTGATGATGACATGGAACAGGTGGTGTGCAGACTCCTGAAGTCGCTGGCGCTGACTAAATTATTCTCGGCTCCCACCCATTTGGTCTCAGAGCCTACTGTACCCACTGTTGTTCCTCCTCCATGCCAAGCTGGTCCTTCAGATCCGGAGTGCTTGGTACCACCTACTGTGGACCCATCGGTTCTGGGACCCCCTTTGGTGTTCATAGAGCCAACATCTTCTCCGACTCTCTCGGTCCCGTCTGGGGAGTCTGGGAGCCGGGGTTCCCTGGTTGGCCCCGCGGGGGGGATTCTCGGCCCTGATCTTCTTCATTACCGAGTCTACCTCTCAGAGCATTGCCCCGGGTTAGCTCGGCTCCCACATCGGCCACGGGTCTGATCTCGTTGGCTCTGTTGCCCTCCTCTGTCTTTTTGGAGCTGGGGGGGGTCTTCGGAGCCGGTGGGATCTGCCTTTGAGCTGATGAGGAGTGTGTTGTCTACCCATTCAGCTCCACAGAGGGATACCAGTACTCGTCCCCCTAAGGCACCGGCTACTGTCTCATCACCACCCATTCCACAGGACAGCAGAGATCCAGAGCCTCAGGATCCCCCAATGGGCAAATCCCTCTCCTCCGAGGCCTCCCCAGAATATCCTTCTGAGGAGCCACCTCTGAAGAGAACCTGCAAGAGTAAGCATGTTGACTCCCCAGATGAGTCCATCACTTCAAGCACTGACCTCAATGAGTCGGAAGGGTCCCCACGGTCATCCTCTGATGATATCTCATTTGCAGATATTCTAGAGATCCTCAAGCAAAGAGGCGGCTGGCAGGTCACCACCCCTTTTGATGAGGAGTCAGTGTACCTGAAGGCTTTTGGGTCTCAACCTTCAGCCTCCAGGGTGTCTCCGCCTTTCGATGAGTTAATGGACCTGGTTAGTCGAAAGACGTGGGAGTCACCAGACACTATGGAACCAGTACCTCGGAGGCCAAACAAATTTTTGTCAGCTCCTTCGGGCACAGATTTTCTAACTAAGGGGGTACCCGTAGATGCCATGGTGGTGGCAGCAGTCACCAAGAAGGAACTTGCAGAGACTTCCTCATCTGTTCATCCTCCAAATAAAGACTCTCGAATGATGGACAGATACGGGAAGTGTGACTTTTCTTCAGCGACTTTCTCACTGCGATCGCTGAACTATTTATCCCACTTTACAAGGCTACAAAGAGCTCTCCTGAAAGAGCTAGGAGATAATCTACAAGGTTCATTAGCTGTGAGGGTGAATGAGAAGGTCTCCTCCCAGCTGTTCACCTTAAATTCCATTGTCAACTCTTCCATGAGGCTCATATCCTCTGCAGCAGATGGAGCGAGCAGGGCAACGGGTTCTGGAGTTTCCCTTAAGAGACACTCCTGGATGCGCTTGTGCAATTTTGCAGAACCCTTTAAGTCTACCTTTACTAACACCCCTTTTGATGGTTCCTCACTCTTTTGACTCAAAGTTGTTGTTGTTGTTGTTCTTTCGGCTTTTTCCGGTTATGGGTCACCACAGCAGAACTCCGGTCCGCTAATGATTGGCAGTCGATTTTTTTATGGTGCCGAGGTGCCAGCCCAACGCCCAACCATCAATGAAGGCACTCCCATTCACGCATGTCTTTCAAATGCCACTTGACCACAGGGAGGACATGCATACTCCACACAGAAGGCGCTCCAGCCGAGAATCGAACGGGAAACCCTCTTGCTGTGAGTCGACAACGCTACCACTGCACCACCATGGCTTAAATCACTCTTTGGACCCAAAGTAAAAGACACTTTAACCCGGTGCAAGCAGGAAGGGAAAACCCTCTCTGCCATTAGAGTACTTTTTTTGTACTTTCAAGACCTTATCCCAAAGGCCAGAAGAGCGGAAAGATGTGGTTCAAAAGATCCCAAAGATTTTTCCAGGATGCATGGGGTGATACCTTCCCCAGGGGCAGAGGGGGAGGAAATAATGGTAGACACCACCCCAGAGGCAGAGGGGGGGCCCACAAAACCAAGGTGACCATGATTCCTTTCACGGATGCCCTTATCAGTGCTCCTGAAAAGAGGCTTGACTGCTGCACTCTGGAGGCAGTCGGGGGACGTTTATCAATGTACTCAGAAGCCTGTCAAAATATTACAAATGACAAATGGGTACTAAATATAATATCCAGAGGATACTCCATCCCTTTATCCAACACTGTTACACAGAACAAAGCAATCCCAGATGTTCCACCCAGTCTAAGGGAACAAGCAACTATAGAGATTCAAAAGTTGCCACACAAAAGAGTCATCCAAGAAATCCCCGCAGACCAAATAGGATTCAGAACTTACTCAAGATTTTTTTGGTGCAAAAAAGAACAGGGGACTGGAGGCCCATATTAGACCTAAGCAAGTTAAACAAATCTGTCAAGAAGTCAAAGTTCCAAATGGTGACACTGCAGTCTATACTTCCCTCTTTAGGGAAAGACGATTGATGTGCTCGATAGACCTTCAAGATGCTTACTACCACATAAAAATGGACAGGACATCAAGAAGGTACTTACGCTTCCAGCTGGGAGCTAGCCATTACCAGTTCAGAGCTCTGCCCTTTGGTCTCACTACAGCCCCCAGAGTGTTCACCAAATGTATGGCAGTAGTCATGGCTCACCTGAGACCTCTAGGATTCTGTGTGTTTCCCTATCTAGACGACTGGCTCCTATCTGCCACCACCAAGCATCTACTCCTACAAGCCAGGGACCTAACTTTGGACATCTGCAATCAGTTGGGCATTACAGTAAATTTTCAAAAATCTGCCTTGTTGCCCTGTCACCATATTATATTCATAGGCACAGATCTAGACACTTCATCTATGGTAGCACGTCTTCCATCAGAAAGAGTTATAGCACTCACACAGCAAATACTTCACCTCCTTCCCAAGACCAAAGTGAAAGCAAAGATAATTCTAAGGTTACTAGGAACAATGGCCTACACGATTACATTAGTCCCTCTTGCCAGAATGCACATGAGGATTCTTCAGTGGCTGTTGTTCTCCTAATGGTCACTTCAAGAGCTTCCAATGTCTCATCTGATGAGAATAATGGAATCTTACAAGAACGACTTAAGATGGTGAATACACTGCACTCATGTGACAATAGGCAGAACTTTCGTTCCACATCAACCAATAGCTACAGTGACCACAAACGCTTCCCAGATAGGGTGTGTGGGGGGGTCATTATCTAGGAAGAACAGTCCAAGGTACATGGCAAGAACACGAAGCTCACTTGCGTATAAATGTTCTAGAAATGAGAGCAGTGCTTCTTGCGTTGCAAGCACTTCAAGACTCTCTCCCTCTAGGGACTATTGCGATACAGTCAGACAGTATGTCTGTGGTCTGGTACATAAACAAGCAGGGGGAACCAGATCTTACCCCCTTTGTTGAGAAGCCCTAAGAGTGTGGCAATGGGCAGTTTCTTCCCAGCACTTTCTAATTGCAAAGCACATTCCATGGAAGTCTAACGTGATAGCGGACAAGCTAAGCAGAGCAATCCTAATGTGTCATAAGTGGTCTCTCAATCACAATGTAGCGGAAATGATTTTCCAGACATGGGGACAGCCTTGCTGTGATCTCTTTGCCACTCTCATGAATACCAAGTGCAGCAACTTGTTTATCCTAACCCCCCCCCCTCCAGGGGAGACAATGAGAGATGTTCTTGCTCACAATTGGCCCTTGGGACTTATTTATGCCTTTCCTCCATTTCCTCTTATACCCAGAGTAATTCAGAAAGCACAATGCTCAGGAAGCAGGTTAATTCCCATTGCTCCTTACTGGCCTCGCGAAGTCTGGTTCCCCTTCCTTTGGCCTCATCTTCAGGAGAAGCCATGGATTCTGGATCCAGTGCCAGATCTGCTGACTCATATGTCGGGGAGTTTCATCCTTCTCTCCACACCATAAAACTGACAGCTTGGCTGCTCCACTTCCCAGTTTAGTCAGGCTTCACAATTTTACTCCTACAGTTAGACATATCTTAATGTCCTCGCATAAAGCTTCTACTAGAAAGCTGTATTCTAGTAAATGGAAGAGGTTTTCCCTTTGGGCTCAAGACAGGAACATTAATCCATTTTCTGCACTTATTCATTCTATTTTGGAATTTTTGGTGGAACTGTTTCAACAAGGCTCAGCTGCAGCAACCATCAGAGTTCAACTCTCTGCAATTGCAAATTTTCACATTGGTGATTCTACTTCCGACTTAATGTCACATAGGTTGTGTAGAGCCTTCTTAAAAGGTGCCTCCTTATTAATACCTCCCCTTAAGGAACCCCTTTCTCCTTGGGATCTAAATTTTGTTTTGTCTCATCTCACGTTGCCACCTTTTGAGCCCTCTTCATCTTCAGACCTCAAGTTCCTTTCCTGGAAGACCTTGTTTCTAGTGGCTATAATGTCTGCTAGAAGGGTATCAGAGTTGCAAGGTCTTTCTATTAAATCGTCATATTTGTTTTTCATAAGGATAAGGTATCCTTACATACAAACCCATCCTTTCTACCTAAAGTCTCTTCTCCAAACAACATAAACCAATCTATAGAACTTCCAGTATTCTTTCCTAATCATAGCAAGAAGGCAGAATACAAATTACATCAACTGGACGTCCATAGACAACTCAGATTCTGTTTGCATAGGACGAAAGACTTCAGAAAATCTGACCAATTATTTGTATCCTTCTCTGATGCAAAAAAAGGAACCTCAGTCTCAAAAATTACTCTTTCCAATTGGCTTTCAAATTGTATTACATTTATCTATAACTCAAATCACAAAGATTTACCTTTCAAAGTGAAAGCTCATTCCAATAGAGCAATGACTATGTCATCTGCCTTTCAAGCCAGAATTCCCATGGATAATATTTGTGCAGCAGCTACTTGGCCTACTCCACATACTTTTATCACTCATTACAAAGTGGATTTGGCCTCCAGGGACAGGGAATCCTTTGGTTCCACGTTGCTTAAAGGTGTACTCCCCTGAGCCACCCAGGAAAAAGGTGCTAGGGATGCTGTCCCATCATTGTAAGAATTAAGGTGAGATAGGACAACATAACTTAAAGAAGTTATGTACTCACCATAACGTTCCATGTTTGTTGTCCATCTCACCGTTCATTCTTACAAACCCTCCCTCCTTCTCCCTGCCAAAGACTCCTTGTCGACCTGGTAGATATTTTTACTACTTTCAGGAGTTCTTTGTCTCAGCTTGTTTCTCCTTCTAGTACGTATAGTTTTGATCTGGATATATGTATATATGTATATGTTTGTAGATATGTATATAGTTTACATCGTTCATTAGTAGCAGCAGACAAGATCTGGGGAATTGCATCACTGCATTGTGGGGTACCTTCTTGCCACGAGACAGGTTTGATACTTTCAGCTAAGGATTTGGCTAAGTCGGAGCCAAGGATTGGCTCTGAACCCATCACTGTAAGAATGAATGGCGAGATGAACAACAAACATGGAATGTTATGGTGAGTACATAACTTCTTTTTCATATCAGTATTCTGAAGATGAAGGTTGTACTTCTTACTTTCTAAGCTTTTTGGATTCCCTGTCCCAGGGTTTGATAACCATTTTCTCTGACAACATGAGATTGGTATAGTATATCGGGCAACAAAGGAAAACACACTCCTGTCCCCTTGTGTCAAGAAGCAGTGAGAATTTGGAAGTGGACTGTGTTATCTAACTACTTTCTGGGAAAAGTCGACTCAGTTGTGGACAAGTCTAGGCAGTTTCTGCTAATGTGACATGAGTGTTCCCTCAGTAACACAGAAAGTCTACAGTCCCTGTGGGAGTCCTTGTTATGACATTTTCTTTTCCTACTCATCCAACACCAAATGCAAGCTTCTGCTCCCTCAGAACTTCTCCAAGGCTGCATCCCAGGCATAAATGGCTCTCTTAACTCTGGTAAGATTTTTTCCCCATTTCTTTGAAAGTCAAATAGCATGAGTTCATAGTCATTGCTGATAGCTCCATTTTGCCCTAGACAGATATGGTTTTCCCTTCTCTTGCCTCACCTTAGGAGAAGCCTCTCATATGCATCTGTTTAGAATCTTCCAGCAAGTCCCACTCAGATATTCATTTCCTTTGCCTAGTCACATAATTTCTCCACTTCCACTGATGCCCAAAAAGCCTGCTTTTCCATCCAAGTTACTTAAAATCATTACATCTCCTCAGAAGCTTAATATTAGGAAGAGATTCAAAAGCAAATGGGTGCATATTGCTATATGGACATCATCAAAGTGCCTTGATTCTTTGCTTCCATATTTTCTGTGATGGAGTATCTCTTACAAATCTTTGACCATTGACTTTGTTAGTCCTTAATTAAAGTGCACCTAGCAGCCATTGTCATGTTTTCATAAGCGAGCAAATTTGTTGTCCTTTTGCTTCTCTAAAGGTATGCACAGTCGTTTTCAAAGATACCTTTGTCTATAGACTACCTGTTAAGGATTCCAATCTTCTGTGGAACCCTACATTGCCCTGCAGAAGCTGTTACCCCTTTTGAGTCATCATCAAAAAATTAAAGTATTTGTTATGGAAAACACTGTATCTTGTTGCCTTTACCTCAGCAGAAAGAATTGCTGAGCTACAAGCTCTGTAAGTGGAAACTCCTTGTCTAACTTTTCATAAAGATATGGCGCTTTTTCGTTTACCAGTTTTCTTTTCCAGCAACTCTGATGTACTGACAATATTTGATAGTGCTAACTTCTTTAGTACTATTATAAGTATATATATCTCATGAATTGTGATTATAACTGTTCATGCGCAGCAAGTTTGTCTAGCATGTATTTAACATAAATGTTGCTGTTCTGTATTTTACTATGACTTTGGCTTGGATCATGGCTCAAAAATCCCTTGGATCAGTCGGCCTGTTTAGCTAACAAATATACAAACAAATAAATAAACATATACCTAGTGTCAGCTGTCTTACCAGGTTGTGAATACACCTTACCTTTCTGAGGCCAGCAGTGTTGCTTTCATTGTCTCTCTGTGCTTTCTCAAACAGGCTTCTCTTGCTAGCTACTCCTTCTGGCAGGAAAACTGCTTTGGTTGGTGACAGGGGGGACTTCACACTTTCTGATTTCTATAAAAAAAATGGTGAGAGACCCAATGAAAACTGTCTACACACAATATTCAAAACTATTACTCATTGCACAGGTTTAAAACTAGTAACTTCAGTCACTTTATGTTTTTTTTTTCAGAATAATATAAAATATAGCCAGAGTAGCATTTATTACCTGACAGACCCTCTCTACTGTTTAACCACAACTTTATCTTACATCAGCTTGCATGTATAAAGTTGTTAGGCTGCTGCATAGAATCAAGGCCATATCCTCATTTTTTTGGCCCTCGCGCTAGTAGATTTCTCCCCAGTAGATTAGAACCTTGGTGATCTCAGCTGTCACCAGGTTTATAGAGAAGGAGTAGTGTGGTGTTTGTGAAAAGTTGTAGTTCTTCTATACCGTAGACACTTAAAGAATTATTCCTCTGGTTATATAATGAGCCCAGCCTGTAACAGACACCTGGCCATAACCAAGCAATGATTCCTGGTCACCCTGTAAAGAGACTTGAGCTTAGTGTGTTTTTACCTAGTTATCAGATGCATTATAATGAAATAAATAAGTATAATAAAATTTTGAAAAATAATTTACTGAGCATTAAATGTATTTATTGTTTTATTTTTTTCCCAGTTTTTCTACAATTTGTGTGAAAATATAAGGTTTTCTACAGTTAGTCTTTGAGTTTCTTAACTATGTCCAGTAGGTACCATCAACTGACAACCATGAATTTAAAAAGCACAGTGGTACTAATGATAGCCTTGTTATAAGCCATGATGAAGGTGTAGAGAAAAAAAGCCTTAACTATGACCTCGGCAACCTGAGTTTAATAAGCAGCTTGGGCTTCTGAGATGCTGGCAGGGAGGGTTGGGTATTCCTATCCTTGGAGGAGGGATTTCAACCAGACATTCCTTGTTGAGAAACTTGGCCCTTAGAGGAGAATAACCCTTGGACATAAAAGATGAATGCGGGGGAGGGGGGGTGATGGTAGGTCAGTACACCTTGCCGCAGTAGCAAGGGTGACATGTGGTCCTGGGGTGCCGTAATGATCCTTACCATCCCCAACTTTGGTGGAGCAACTCCAAGGGAAATTAGGAGGGGTATGTAGATTGAATCCTTGCTGTCCACAACTTTGGTGGAGCAAGCCCGAGGGAGATTAGGAGGGGTATGTAGACTGAATGTAGGATGGGGTACCAGGATGAACTGATGGTTGTTTGCATAGGAGGGGAAAACATACAGTAGTCTGGTGGCTGCAATAATCTTTCCACCATGGCTCATTAGTTATAACTTCGTCACCAAGCACAGTTGTTCAGGAATTCAAACTGACTTGAAAAAGCAAATACACTCCTTAACACCCAGTATGTGGGAACAAACACCACACTCTGTCGAACTTGTACCTGAAAGATTTTTTTGACATGAAGAGAAGGCTAGAGTTGCATGGGATATAATCCTGCTACCAGAGGAAATGGGAATATTAGGAAGCCCAGATAAAGGGCGACTGTACTAGCTTTTTATGAAAGATGCCAGGACAGAAATTATTTAACAAGATGGAAAGAAATGCTACTTGAAAGGCAGCCACAGCTTAAGGTTGTAGACCCCTGGAAATAATGTAGGGGCAGAGTAAAAAGATCTTCCTTAGCAATGCCACATGGTGTGTGTGTGGAGGGCTTCATGACTGCACCAGCAAGCAGAAGGATAAAATCTGGGAGACCAAAAGAATCACTGGCCGCACACACTTAGAAACTGCACTGGTTGTAATTTCATATGGAGAACATCCATTGAGGAGATCAACATTAACAACTTGAACGTAATCAGATGAAGCCCTGTACAGTTTGCACTTGAGGTATATAGATGCCAATATAATCAAAGTTCTTGGCAGAAGAAAACTGCTATAACCTGCCACTTCATGTTTATAAACCTAAAAAAAAGGCTTTTAATTATATGTCTGTCAAAATGATCTAGGTGGTTTTCATAGAATTCAGATATTTGTCCTTTTGTAAATTGGTTTACTTTCTACATTTATGTTGTGTCGCTCCTTTTGTTCTGTCAGTACTTGCAGAATTTTCACTGTGACCTTTACAGGAATTGGTACTGCCTGTATTTACAATATATGGCCACAAATGGCTACTGTTGCATTAAGGCTAGCAACATTGCCACAGAGTGTAATTTTTAAGGGCAATCTTGGCAAGCATTAACAGCTCTTCACTTTCTTAGGTTATTCTTTCATTATTTTATAGAGCTGAATTTCTGGCTTGTTCTTTTCAGGAAAATAAATGGCTTTTTTTCTATAAAAATCCACCAAGGGAAGCTCTTCTCTCAGATTGCCTTGGGATTTTAATTGTTGTATCTGTGTGGGATTATTCTTCCAAGCAGAGTTTTGAACTGTGGGTAGAGCAGTAAAAATGCCAGCAGTTCTTAGTTTCACAGCTGTATTTTTGTGATTTTTCTTCATATACTGCATACAAACTGGCATTTCTGTCTCAGGTAAAGGTGGATTATAATAGGGACATTTCAGGAGGCCACCTGGGGCCTGTGTTTTCACGGGGCCCATCAGGCTCTCTGCATGCAAGATTTCAGTCATGTTCATATCCTAAAATGTGACTACACTTCTGTGTTGCAGTTCCATCTTGTGTTTGCTCACTAATTCAGCGAAGAAATGGCAGTTGCACATGATCAGCATTTCAGTAGTATAGTGGCAGGCATCCTCAGCTGTCTCATGCGAAAGGATAGTACATAAGCAGTAAGCACTAATATGGAATCCCCTTTATAACACTAGGTTCTCAAGTGCAGCTGAGCAGAGTAGCAACACATGAACTAAGGAAACTAAAACAGATGATCATGTGTATACTTATTCATAAGATCTGCGACTATAGATTCAGGAATGGAAGCATGCTGGATGCTTAATCAGTCTAAATGAACACTTAGGGCAAGAAATGGAGAAGCAAGTAAATAGAATAAATGATCATCATGTCTTTTTTTTATTTTTAACTGGTTTTGCACTTAAAAAAAACTACTCTGGTGGACTGTGGACTTGTAATTTTATCTTACTTCTGTATTTTAAGAAAAAGTATCAGAAGTTGTGACAGTTTTTTAACCATTTTATTGTCTTATTTCTTTATTTCAGGAGAAACAAACAAGCTAGTCTGGCTTGAGTCCACTCTTAGGAGTATGTTGAAGGAAGTTACAGCTTTCACCACACCAGTTCAGGGCCCACCCATTCCTTTTGCAATACAGGTGCTTCTTGCTTCTGGGAAGAAAGCATGAAGGATCAGTACTGCAGGCAGTTAAGTGACTTGTCGTATTTGGACAGTGTCGAAAAGTGGACAAAATAAATAACATAAAGGTTAATTGCCCAGTGGTTCTTCTACTGCATTAAAAAAATGTACTTTGGGACTTAACAAAAAAACAAGATACTAAAATTCTAAGAAAACTGTCATAGTTTTAAAGGTTCATAGGTGTGTACTAGGCTAACAGCCCTTGTGACCTTTGTAAACCTAAAAAATACTATAAAAGAATGAAACCAAAGTCCAACCAAGAACACAAAATAAAGCTGTCCAAATACCATTAAAACGACCAGTAGTCCATCAATAATCCACTTTATTCAAAAACGAACACAGGAGCAACTACCATAAGCGCTTTCGTCTTAGGCACAAGACTTCATCAGATACTCCTTCCATATTTTACTTGTCTTTTATACAAACTCCAATTAATTATCATTCACAATTAACAATTTAAAGCAACATCACCAAAAACAGTAAAATGCCATCCTAAAACCATGTTTTAGGAAATAGTAACTAAGCCTTAATACTATATTGAAATTTTAAAACCTCAACAAATATATATATAGTCACCTACTAAAAATATTCCTAAATTTTTAATCTAAATAAACATTAAATCTAAATTAATAAAAAATTTTTTGTTAAAATAAATACTTAATCAAATGTGCATCTATGCAAACGTGTAAATAAGTTATATAATCACACTGTGGAAGCTTTTTGTACCAAAACTGGTTTAACAGAAATATATTCATTTAACCCAGGTGGTGCATTAGACCTTAACCTGAGTTGCCATACGAGTTCTTTGTTAAGTAACATATTTTTATAATCACCACCCCCTATGTAATTTCTAACTAGGTCAATAATACCAAATATGTATCCACTAAAAGTACTGCAGTAAATGGAATGTTTGTATAACACACTAGAATCTTTCTTATTTTTTACATCATAACAGTGTTCATAAATTCTATCTTTGAATGCCCTCTCAGTTTTACCCACATAGTATGCAGGGCATTTATTACATACAGCCAAATATACTAACATCTTTGTACTGCAGTTACCTCTGCAGAATCTAACAACACTACCCAGGCCATTTTCTAATTTAATACTACCTTCTTTCAAAATGTTGGAACACTGTTTACAACCACCACAAGGAACTGTACCCTTACCATCATATTTATTCCGAGGCATATTTACCTCAAAAATTTTTTTAAGACTAAAACCTGTCCTAAAAGAAAAGGACGGTATTGGCCCAACAGATTCAAACAATTCCTTGTGGCTTTTTAATAAACTCCAGTTATCTCTCAATATTTTCATGAAAGTCTCGGAGAAGTCATTATGTTCTATTACACAGGCCCTTTGATATTTATTAGTATTTTCCATCACCATGTTGTTATTACTATTACACGTGTTAACCTTATCATTCAAGGGCTTACCTAAAAGTGGTATATATTTGTGACCCCAACCTCTGTAAACCTCCCCCAATACCCTATCAATAAATACTTCAGGGTATCCCCTGTCTATAAACATCAATTTTAATTTCCTAAACTCCTGCTCTAAATCCACAAAATCCGATGTCATACGAGCAATACGGACTCCTTGCCCTTTAATTAAGCTTTTTTTCATAAACATAGGATGGTTACTGGAGAAATGTAAATAACTATTGCACCAAGTAGGCTTTCTATAAATTTTAGACTTGAAACCAGTATCCGTTTGTAAAATAGTAGTATCCAAATAGTTGATGACCCTCTTATCCCATACATATGTAAATCTAAGGAAGGGAGTGCTATGATTAATGTACTCAACAAAATCTTTGACACTACCTTCTTCACCTTTCCATAAAATGAAGATATCATCCAAAAATCTGACATAAAGGCGGATGTTCTCCATATACATACTAGGAAAAACAAATCTGTTTTCCCATTCTAACATAACTAAGTTTGCGTAAACAGGGGCACAATTTTCCCCCCTTGCCACGCCGCTTATCTGTTGATAAAATTCTCCTTGAAAGTGTATATAATTGTTATCCAATACTACTTCCATAAGTTCTAAGATAAGCTGAATGTTATCATGTGACATTTGGCATGGAGAAGCTCAAGCACATCATGCTGTTTGACCAACCTTTAGTTCCTGCCTGTGCTGTAGCTGGTCTAAATGCGTTGAAGGCATTATATGCTTGCACTGCCGGGGTGCTCTAGTGGCTTTGCACCATGTGTCAAGTAACTTCACAGATGTCTCAATTCTCTAAGGTGATGAGAGCTGGAAGGGAGTGGAATTTCTTGTCTTAGGCTCCTGACATTGAGCAGTAACACCTTTTAGTTCCCTTGGGTTGATTTTGCTAAGTTGGAAGGTTTGTCTGCTTGGCATTGTCTAAAAAAGCACTATGAAGTAGATCAATGTTTTAGCCAGTATTCAAAGTCTGGCTGGGGACAGGTGCAGACCACCCATGACAAAGCAACGTGGGCTGTTGACCATATTCTCCCATGCTGACAAATATTGTACCCCCTTTGAATGACACCAGAAGCTAAGCCAATTATTAAAGTCAATCCTCTTCTGTTTGTATATTGGCATCATCCTTGGTGAAGGTAGAATGCTGTTCAGTGCTAGGCTCATACACACCTGGGACACACAGTCTGAGAGCTTCGTAATGATTCTCTTCATATAGTTCAAGGAGGTAAGTCTCAGGTCATTTGTAACCACATGGACAATGACTGAGTCATGCTGGTACTTGTAGGTCAGTAACCCGAATGCCTGAATGACTCGGTGGATTTTGGCCCCTAACAGGTAACTGACCATGATTTTCTCCTTGTTCAGCCTGGTGAGTGGGGCATCCATATGTCTCACGTTTGGTTTCCTATGACTACGAGCCTTATGTAGCCTCTGTAGTGGACGCTTCATAGGGTGCGGCTGTATTTGTGGTATTGGGTGTTGTATACATAACAGTTTTTCTTACCATTTCAGTATCTTGTTTGTTTGTTTATTTTATGCTTGCAGAGAAACAAATGTATGGTTGGATGTAAAATAAATTAATGGAGAGGAAATTGGAAACCACCTGCTGTTGCACTCTTTAGCAAAGGAAAACTTGGGGCATTAAATCTGCAGTAGGAAGAAGGTAAACAAAATCAGTGCAGGTGAGCAGACTAACCATTAACAATAATAAGCAGCAATTCAGCCAGGGAAAAGATTGGGTAAATGAATTATATAATTTACATTTTGCCACCTGCACCTGCTGCTGCACTACCACAGACTGCATCATCTCTGCCATGGGACTAGTGATGAAGAAAACTCTCTATATTCCCGGCAGTATCATCTGCTTCTTGGAAGTGCCTGAAGTGTGTTCTACAATTCCTTTCTAGCCAGTCCAATAGTAATTTGGATGTTCCCTGCTCCCTGATGAGAGAATATCTAACTCTGAAATAATAGCAGTCAGTACCAAGCTAATATTTTGGTCACAGATGTTTTTATTATAAAAAAAATTCCTACCTCCTTTGTCGAGAAGTTATGTAGTTATGGAGTTAGATGCTTTTTCACATCACTTTCTCATAGGAATGCAAATCCTGAGAACATTCAAGGAAATTGCAGTCAGGTTGAGCAAACAGATTCTGCTCCCTCATGAATGGTAACTCAATGAATTAATAAAACAAAAATCTTTTGCAAATGGGGAGTTCTTTCTTGTGATCTTTTTGCTACACTACCTAATGCTAAATGCAACAGACTTTTCCTCCATTGCACCTCAAAAGAGATATTCTTGAAAAGATTAATTCACTCACAACTGGCCTCAAGGGCTCCTTATATGTTTCGCCCCATACCCCTCATATCCAGATTTTTCAGAAAGCCAAGGTGTGCAAAGCCAAGATCATTCTCATAACCCCATTCTGGCCATGCCAGATTTAGTTCCCCATGCTGTGGCCTCATCTCACAAAAGACCTCCCTTCATCTCCCACAGCATCGTCAGTTGTTGCTTTACAAGATAGGTAAAGAAACGACTGATAATGCTGTGGGAGATGAAGGGAGGTCTTTTGTGGCCTCATCTCACAAAAGACCTCCCTTCAACTCCCACAGCATCCTCAGTTGTTGCTTTACCTATCTGGTAAGCCTCACACAGACATTCAGTTGGTCTGGTCACCTGCCTGGTTTCTCCAATTCCAATGATGGCCAGGGACCCTATGCTGCCATCACAAGTGAAGAATTTAATTACAACTTCTCAGAAACATTCAGCTAGAAAGATTTATGAATGCAAATTGACTAAGCTCTCTCTTTGAGTGAACAAACATTGCATTGACCCTTATGTGTCTTTGATTCTTCAAATATTAACCTGCCTCTCAGATCTTTTTAATAAGGTAATTTCCTCCTTTCAGCTAGAAATTTCTAGCTCTTCGTTAGCCTCCCATAAGCTTTGTTAGGCATTGCTTAATGGAATTTTTTATTCCAGACCCCCACTATAATCATCTCTTGCTGGCATTTGAATTTCATTATAGGAAAACCTACTCTACGTCCCACTGAACCTGCCAATACAGCCAACATGAAGCTTTTCTCTTGGATGATCCTATTCTTTGTAGCTATTATATCGGGTTGAAGTCTGTAAGAGTTGTGTGTACTATCCTGCAAATATCCTTGTTTGGAATTTCACAAGGACCAGATATCAATAAGAACTATCCTGTCCTTTATGGCTAAAGTTGCCACTCAGGCTAATTTGAATCAATCTACTCACGTACCAGTGTCTTTCCTAAACTTTTTTTAACAAAGGTGAGTATCTCCTTCATTTTTTTTGGAAGTGCAGAATCAGCTCACATTTTTTTTCTTAACAGGAGGAAAGATTTTTGGAAAGATGATCAATAGTTTATTTCTTTTCCTAAAAAGAAAACAAGGACAAAAATGGCGCAACATTCCTTATCAAAGGGGTTGTCAGAATGTATCATATTCTGTTATTCTTCCAGTAATAAATCCTTACCCTCTACCCCTGAATGAAGTTTGCGCTGAAACCACATCATCTACCTTACGTACTTTTGTAAAATAGTGCAGTTTAGGCACTCTGTTGAAGTCTAGAGCCTCATAGGTATTTTGTCTTAATACCTCCTAAGATGTGCTGGGAATTTAGTCCAATAGTTTCAAGTGCTCAGACAATATCAACATATATACATCAGTTCTATACTTATCAGAATGACCAATTTAGTTTTTGTTAGTCTGGATACTGGAAACAGCCCACCTATCCCCCTCCAAATTATCCTTTCCAAAAAGACCTTGAGGAGCCCACCTACCACCCCATCTCCAAATTGTCCTTTCTGAAGGACCTTGAGAAGATCCAGAGGCCTCTTACTGGCACATGTTTACAAAACTGTCTATGTTACTATTCATTTTTTTACACTTTCAGATATATTTTTATTAGTATGGTGTCAAGCAATCTGGAAAGTTAGCAGGAGGCAATGTTACCAAGTGAAGGTTGCCATCAGTGACCATTCCAATGGTTTTCACTGTCTCCAACTTTTTTTTTTGAACATTTAAGCTGACTGGCAGTGGATGGCAGCTACTGGGCCCTTTCATCTTCTTTCCTTCCTTATAACTTGCTTGCTAATTACTAAATTAGACTAGCATTCATATAGGCTTACAGTGAGGGGGGAAGCCTTAACATTGCTGTTTTTTGCCTCAAAGTGAGCCTTTCGGATTCTTAGACTTACCTTATCTCTAATGTTTCCCACTAACGGGCACCACAGAATGGAGCACGGTCTCTTGGGGGCAGAACTGCATGATGATGTGGCAATCTGAGAACATGGTTAATTCTAATTAGCTATGTGCTTTTCCACAGAAATGCCAGTTGTTCCAGATTTATGATGCAGAGCTACTCAGAGAATTTCTCTGCAGTATAAACGTTCACTGTTGGAGGAACAAGTGAACACTATCAAAAGACGGTGGTCATGTATTCACTCTTATGGAAGCAGTGGTGGTGCAGCTAAGTTCAGTAAAGACATGCGGCCGATGAAGTGTTAGTCCGTAGATGTGTGTGTGTCTGCAGGGGTGCAAATTAGTGTTGTGTGTGTTGTGTGTGTGTTGTTGTGTGTGTGTGTGTGTGTGTGTGTGGTGTGGGTATAGGGTAGGGTGGGGGTTAGGGGGGGCTGAGAGTGATGTTGTTTGTGCATGTTGTGTGAGTGAATGTTGAGGTTGATGGGTGATGTGATCTAATTTTGGTGTGTGGGAGTGTGTTGGGTGTGTGGTGGTGTGTGTGTGGTGTGTGTGTGTGGAGGTGAGGAGCCAAGATGGCCAATGAGATGTATGGACTAGTTGAGGCCAATTGTAGGTCTTCCAGTGAGTGTGCATTAGAGAGAGTGCATCTAAGAAGACATGAGATTGAGATTGTTTTAGTGAGTTCTAATCTCCATTGCTGAATCAATGATAGTAATTGAGTGAGTTCATTTAGTAGCTACAGCAGTAATATTCAGCCATGTGCACTGTACAAATATGTATATATGTTACCAGACCAGTCTGTATTTCAGTTGTAATGCTCTTTATGTAATATATTGTTTCTTGCTCATTTTGTAAAAGTGTCTGTGATAGGAAAACTACCAGGAAGCTTTCAAGAAGATTATATAAGCATATTTATTTGATAAAAGTAAAACAAACACACTAAGTAAGCAAAACAATGCAGTATCTAGGCATAGCATCACATTTCAAAAGGTTGTTTTTGACATCTTGGATCAGCTGGTGATTTTACATGAGAAAATGAAGTTTTAATAGTCATCTAGGAAATTAGGGTATAATGGTGATGAAAGGTAGGAGAAGGTACAATTTGGGGGAAATTGATTTGAATTGAATATGTTCTGTGGAAAGGTACAAGGTATTAAACCAATCTTTAAAACTGAGAAAAAAAACAGATGTGAAAACACTTTGCAGAAATCAGCATGTCAGCCAAGCATTCCGGGCTACTTTCTGGAGCCATTCTCAACTCACCTAAAAAAAAAAAAAAAAAACTTTTTATGGAAACAAAATTTTGGTTACCCCCTTGTCAGACATTCCCTTACTCGCTCAAAACCAGGTGGCATTTCGGTCACACCACACCAAGTTAAAAAACCAGGTTTTTCTTCCCATTTCTGTAACTGTTAAATTAAAATCCAGAAACCAGTTTTTTTAATTTATTTTTCTTTTTTGCTTTTGCAAAACATAAAAACCTTGCTGTTATAATACGTTACAAACTGCAAAATTACATTAAAATACAAACTGTAGCAAGTTCTTTAAAACATAATGCTACAAATGTAGAAAAACTGTGCTCTACTTTTTGTTATAAATGCTACAACTTAAAATTTCACTGCAACATTCCTGTTTTAATTAAAAACAACAACAAAAATAAATCTTCAATATAAGCTACACCAGCAAGCAGTTGTTACACACAGACTTACAGGTTGAGCTGGTCAGGCATGCGGTTTGACCATAAACCTGACCAAAGCTAACAAAAGCTGGTAATGTGCATGCTGACCCTAGAACTTCTGTATGTGCCAGTATGCTTTCTCTCTGGTAGCCCTTGTTGTCTCACTTGAGAAGACCTGACTTGGTTTAGCTAGTGTACTGTAAATAAAATGTTGTAAGCAGAGAGAAGCTAATTCATGAATGGTCCAGCTAGTGTACTGTAAATGAATCCTTCAGTTGTAATAATGCTCATTGGTCAACAGCTACGAGCATGTCAACTCTAAGAATTGTCTCTGAATTCCCAGTGGCTATTGCTAGAAATTTAGGACCAAGGTAGGCCAAACAGATTCCACCGAGTTGCATTTGATTATGGTCATTTAATGGAGTTTGTGTTTACTGCTTATCATCGCTGCAGAGCAGCAACATGAAATGCTACAACCAATAAATTGTTACACTTGCTACTGTTAGTGTCAATATAACTTATTATACGGAACTCATTTTAAGAATATCTTTAATGAAATCCACAAATGTAATGGAATTTTCATGGACTGAAGGAAAAATGGCATTAGGTTTTAAACTGTTTTTCCTAATGGGATTTTGAGGTGAATTAGACTAGTCACACAGAAAGGTGATGTGGCTTCTCTAACATGACACATTCTCTTGCCTTAATCCATTTTATTAAATAGAGGGTATGCCAGTTTTCACAGTAGATAGTGGAAAGCATATATTTTCTTGCACTTCAGAGATGTACTAAGATCATTTTAAAATAATGACGTGTAAAAAGATTCCTCGCTGAGTTGTGTTGCCATAATCACAAATGTAACGTAACATAAAAAGGGGTGTAAAACACTTGCATTGTACTCGATATGCTTCTTCCACCCTTAGTATAAACTTAGGAATATGTGACATACATACACTCTTACTCACACACACCATGTTTTTGTCATTCTAAAATATTCCTATACTGGAAATGTGCAACAGATGCATCATTGAACTGTCACTTGGTTTGCTAACAGCATTCTGCCCTTTTTTTTTTCTAAAAGTAAAATCTTGCTGGATGTACATTAAAAGTTTTATTGCCCTCTTATCTGAGGCGTGTATGCACTCACACTATACATACACATATACATATGTGTCAGTATGTGTTTTAACAAAATTTTGATAGACATAAATTAACAGTTTTATATCTGTCTATCTAGGGAAGTGTTTCTTAAAGTGTTTTTGACTAAGGAACTTTACTCAAAAGTTTTTCTTTTCGTGAAACCCTTATGAAAATTTCTAACAATCTAAGAAAATATTTACACATAATGTGAATTGTAAAAATACGTGTTTCAGGTTTTAAACCTGTACGGACTTAATGAAAAAGATGTGTTTGCACTGCATGACAAAAGCTTTCAATATTTGGTGCATGCTTTGTTATAGAGAACTTTAACATACGTATCAAATTTAATCTAGTTCCATATTTTGTTTTGTTTAAAGTGACAGTGGAATCCACTTTTGCATAAGTATCTAGAAGGAAAATGGAGTAGAATCTTAAATGCTTTTCACTTAAATGTCCATATTCACTATTAATGTTTACCCAAAATGCTATTAAGAGGTACCTTAGTCTTCACATTGTTCCATGCAAAGTTTGTGGAATGATCAGTCAAACAGATCTTCATTTGCAGATAGATTATTCTTTACCCATTCATTGATATTAAAGGGATGCAGATTCCAGCCCTCAACTCCCCCCCGAAAAAAAAAAATAAACATTCTTTTGAATTCTGACTTGTGGGAACATAGTCTTCAAATTTAACTAACAACATTTTCAAATAGTTGATACATTTTTTTTAGTTGGTTAAAGCTGTTATCCTCATTCATTCAGTCAGTTGAGGTGTTGAAATTGTCAAAGCAGTGGTTTTCTGTTATTTGCAACCAAATTTAATTTTCTTCTTTTGGCCTTCTGTTTTATTATAAATATCAAACACTGTTTTGTATGTTCTGTGAAGAAATAGGTTAAATCCATTCAAAAGTTGCTATATGTCTGCAACGCAACATCACTTCATGTTCCAATCTGTGTCCTTGAAAAAAATGGACAGTGTCAGTTTTTGGTTAACCGAAATACTGTCAGGTCACAGTCTTTTTTCAGTATCTATCCTCATGAAAGCCAGCAAACTTCAACATTTAATAACATTTTATAAGAAAAGTCATTTCATTACACAATATTTGCAAAATGTGTTAAATTTGGAGCATGACTTTATAAAATTTACTATCTTAACATTTTATTTTTAATACTTCATTCAGCTTGTTACTGCTTTAACAGCTATTTTTAATAATTAATTCAACTTGACATTTATACTTTTGCTTGCTAATATTTCTTGGTGTATTATGCAATGTAGGCTTTTTTATATTTTATGTTACTTGTTTCATTTTTGCGACAAGTCTTGTACGTCTGCCAACCATGCTAACTGCATCATCATTGGTGCAAACTGAATTACAGTTGGTGAATTTTAAATTGGCACTTAAGAAGTTAACAGACAATGGTGAAACAATTTCAGTGTCTGTTGTATGATTCTTCAGTTCCAAATAGTTCAGAAACTCAAATTTAATTTTCATCCCTGTTTATGTACCTAGCATATAAGTAGCAAGGCTTTATCGGCAATATCTAGTGATTCATCTAACTAAAAAGAATACATTTTTGACATTTTAATTTAATGTAAAAGTGGCAGATGAATTTCTTCACTCGTCATAATTATAAGACTCAAAACAGTATCATGTAAAGGGGTATTCTTTTTATTTTCTTAGAAAATGTATCACCTAGCATTGTTTGGCATGTAACCAGCTATTCAGTACTTAATTAAGTCTCCCCCTGTGGTGAAACATTGTTATGATTTTGTAATGCAAAGTGATAACAAAAATTATACTTTAACACTTACCTCATTTCCTGTACCCTTACATTTATACTTCAACATTGCTTGCTGAGATTTTAACCCCTTCTCTTTTCTTAAAAAAAAAAAAAAAACACTAAATTGACATAGTCTGGTATCATTTGTGTTTGCTATACTAATGTCTTTTATGTTTTGTTCACGATATTGCATTATTACATAAAATCCCTGAATGCACACTGCATTGATTTAATCATCTTTATTTCTGAATTCAGGTAATATGTAGGAATGATAATATTTGTGTTTCTTTTTAACTCAGTAAATAATGTTACTGCTAACATGCCTATCAAAAGCAGAAATATTCATATTTGAATTAGGTTCCTGTTTTTGTATATTTTCAGCAGTAATCTCTTCATTTGGTTGCTGATGAGGCTGCTGTTCTGCATTGCTAGCTGTCTGTTCCTTAGGACTAGCAGCAGACATTCCTCTACTAACGTATATTATTTAAGATGAAATCTGACTCATTTTGGTTACTAAATAGCTGTAATTAAAAAAATATTTTTAAAGACCACGCATTATGCACATGTTCTTTTGAATTCAACTTCCTGACAATTTCAAATGCATATTTTCTACCAGACAGCAGTGTAAGTGGCACATCAGGTGGCATACTCACCTTTGGTGCAGAAGCCTTTGGGGGCTTTTATTCCCACACAAGGTCAAGCAATTGCTGGCAATTCAATGCTGCATAAGGAGAGCGCTGCACTTCTGAGTGTGTCATCCTTCGAATTAGACTTTAGATTGAGGCCCCATCTGCTTGAGTTGTTGGTAGCACAGGTAGATATAAAAGATTCCATGGCAGCAGTCTTAAAGAATAGGGGAAGTTCCCCAATGCCCTGGCCAAATCTCCCCTAGTAGTATAAATATGACCTTAGGTCTCCCCTGCAAAGAGGCTACTAGCCAAGTGGGACTAACCCAGTTTACAAAGGATAGATAAATAAAAAATATAAAATATTGTTTTAAATATTATATTTATTATTTGATAAATGTATTTAATTTATTATCAAATAGTAAATACATTGTATTTATGATTTATTTCACAAAAGTCACAGTAAAGTATTACAACATAACTTCACTCAAATGCACACTAGTCTTGCAAAACTAGATCAGTAATTGTTTTCAATGAGCATAACAAGATGTCAAAAAGCTTTCATCTACATCCAACCCTGCGCTCCCACTTAGCAGTTATATCCAATTTGTTGAATGTAAACAGCTCAGATGGTTGACTATGATGAAAAAGGCTACACAATACCATTTATTTCAACTGACAAAGAATGTTATGTACTTACATAATGTTCCATCTGTGTTGTCCATTTTCATTCTTCCTCAACTAAAGGGTTCAGATCCAACACTCGGATCTGACTGATGATCTGGTAGAGCTGGTTTACGTTTGTCTCTTAAGCTACCTTAGGAAGAAAGGATGGGTTTGTATGCAGTGAAACCCTGTCTTTGTGACACGTCAGGTGAGGATTTTATGAGGATAGAGCCTGGAGTTCAGATACATGTCTAACTGATGTTATAGCAACTAGAAAAATGGTTTTCCAAGACAAATATTTAACATCTGCTTTGGCTGAAGGTTCAAAGGGAGATTAAGTTAAGGCCTAAAGCATTACATTTAAATCCTAGAGAGGAATAATATCTTTTAACAGAGGCCTAAATAAAAAAAAAAACTTCCTTAAGAAAGGCTTGCATAGTCTAGAAGAGGTTAAGGTGGAGTTATTTTCACCCAGGTGGAATTTAGAAATGGCTGCCAATTGAAATTTAATAGTTGAGAAACTAGCTCCTTCACTGAAGATTGAAGCTAAAAATTCAAGGACTGACGGCACAGGTACTGAAAAAGGGTCCCGTTCCTTGCTAAGCCCCAGAAAACAAATCTCTTCCATTTACTCTTGTAAGTTTTTCTAATAGAAATCTTGTGAGAAGATAAAATATGATGGACCAGGGAGGACAGCCTGGGCTGTTTAGCAATCAGCAGAATTGTAAAAACCATGTGGTCAGTTTGAGGCCTGTTAAGTCTGGATGAGTTATGCCTGTTGGGTGAGACAGGAGGTCTGGAGGTGGATCCAGAATCTAGGGTGGGTGTTGAAGATGAGGCCAGAGGAATGGAAACCAAATCTGAAAAGGCCAAAAAGTTGCAGTGAGGATAACTGTGCTGTTCAACTGAACTGCTTTTTGAAGAAACTTGGGAATTAGTGGCAAGGGTTAGGGAAAATGGTATAATATAACCTCTGGATATGTTCCTCTGCTTTGTGACAGATAGCCAGCCTCTCTGGTGCAGAGATAAACAGCCCCCAACTGCCTCCACAGGGGAACAGTTGGGCCTCCTTTCAGGAGCACTGACTGGGATTTTCTGAGAAAGAATCTTTATAGCCATGGTTCTGCAGACCACCTCTGCCACAAGGGTGGTGTCTTCCATTCAAGCTCCCCCCTCTGCATTTGTGGGAACTATCTCCACATGAATCCTGGAAAGAATCCTGGGATTTCTTAATCCACATCTTTCTGCCACCTCACTGGTTCCTAGAGAAGGGGTGTTGAGGGATAGAAGAATATATTCCCATAACGGACAGGGTCTTTCCCTCCTGTTCACATCTGGAGAGTGTCCTTAATCTTGGGGACCAAACAGACAAGATTCATCAAAGGGCACATTGATGAACAGAAACTTAAATGCTCCACAAAATGACATAAGCGTATCCAGACATGTCTCCTGATGGCTATGCCTGAACCTGCAGCCCGTGAGGTATCTTTTGCCACATGGGAGATCAACCTCAAGGGTGTATTCAAAATGGATTGGAGGGTGGCCAGTGGCAAGGAGATTCTGTTTCCATTCTTGGATGACATGGACCCAGAAAGAGATATGGTAAGCTCCTTGATCAGATCTCTTTGCAGTCTTGTAAAATGTGCCAAGTAATTCAGAAACCTTAGGGCAAAGGTCACTGAAGCATATACACACTTCCCAAATCTGTCCAATGCAATACATTCTCTATGGGGGAAGCTGGGCAGAAGAACTCTGTTCTGCCAGTTCTTTCTTTGTGGCTGCAACCACAACCATAGCATCAACTGATCCAGAATTATTCTTTTTTGGCACTAAGAGAAATCTTGAATAAGTTCCAGACCCTGCCTGGTCTGGGGGGGGGACCTCTTGGATGACTCTTTTTCTAGCAGCTTTTTTATTTCTAGAAAAGCTGCTTCCCTCTGACTGGGTGGAACATGTGAGATTTTCTTCACAACTGTGGGAGAGGTTATGGAAAATGATATGGTATAACCTCTGGATATGATCCTCTGCACCCACAAAAATTTTGTGATAGATAACCAGTCTTTCTGGTGTAGAGATAAATAACCCCATCTCCCTATAGAGGGGAACAGTCAGAACTCCTTTCAGGAGCACTGATAGGGTTTATCTGAGAAAGAATGTCTAAAGTCCTTGTTCTGCAGACCACCTCTGCCATGAAGGTAACATCTTCCATTCAAGCAACCCCCCCCATGTCCCTGGGGGGAACTATCTCCACATGAATCCTGGAAAGGACCCGTGGAAAACCACACCTTTCTACCACCTCACTGGTTTCTAAGGAAGGGTCTCTGAGGGGCAGATAAATGTACATACAAAGCAGACAGGGTCTTTCCCTCCAGTTCACATCTGGAGAGTGTATCCTTAACCTTGGGGCCAAACAGGGAAAAATCCATCAAAGGGGCACATTGATGAATGAAGACTTAAATGGCTCCACAAAATCACATAAGCGCATCCAGACATACCTCCTGATGGTTATGCCTGAACTTGCAGCCCATGAGGCACCTTCTGCCCGATGAGAGATCACCTTCATGGACACATTTAAAATGGACTGGAGGGTGGCCAATTGCAAAGCGATTCTGTTTCCATCCTTGGATGTCATGGTCCCAGAAAGAGATTTGGTAAGCTCCTTGATCAGATCTCTCTGCAATTCATAAAATGTGCCAAGTAATTCAGCAACCTGAGGGCAAAGGTTGCTGAAGAATGTACATGCTTCCCAGATCTGTGCAGTATCCTGGGATTTCTATGAGGAGGATGGACCCGGTAGAACCCTCATCTGTATCTTTTCTAAGGAACTTCCTCATCATCCTATCCACATCTGCTACTGAGAGATTTCTGGAGGATCTGAGAGAGGACGTAGTGAAAGGTGGCCTAGAGTATCTTCAAGCTGACCCTTCCAGGAAAGCAGAAAGAAGTATAGATGGAATTGGATCTGATAGAAGCAGTGGAGACAAGATCCAAGGGGACTTTCGTTTTTGAGTGGTTGGATCTGAGACCAATGGATCTGACTTCTTATGAACTTTTGCAGGAGCCTATGTTGAAGGGGATGACACTGAAGCCAAAGAGTGATAAGGAGACATTTTTTATAGTTTCATAGGTTCATAGGTAGGTACTAGGTTATCTGCCTGAAGGCATTTATAAGCCTAGCCAGAATGTGTTGACTTTCGCCACCCCCTTAGATTAGTTCCCTGTGCCTCTGTCCAGCAGAGCCACTGAAGTGATCCCGGGGTAAACTTTCTGTTTCCCATCCACTCATCAAGGTTTTTCTTGAAGAGTGTTAGTAAGGAGCTTTGCCTAATGTAGATTGGAATCTTGTTCCAAAGCATGGGAAGTCTCTGGGACAGGAATCTATCCCTCCAGCATGTCCTATTTATTGTTGTGGTGAGGTTTAGATCCCTAGAGCATGTGGCTCGAGGGGATAAGGTTTTCTTTAGGTGGAGTATGTCCATCAATTCTGGGTTGGACATAGCCTTGTATGTCAGGCAGAGATCACCTCTGAGTAGGCGGTATGCAACAGACTACAGCTGGAGTTTCTTCAGTTGAGCTGCATAGGGCATCTGTTTGAGGCCAGTGATCCTCTTGGTGAGGTACTTCTGTGGTCTTTCCAGCTGTTGCAGGTGTCTTATAAGGTACATCCCAAATGGGGTGTTGTACTCTATGATGGGTCTGATGAGTGATGGCACAATAACCTCTTCTGATCTGGATGTGAACCCTTTTGTGATTAGGTGGGCCACACAGAAGGATTTTCTAACCACTTTGGCAATGTGATTATCAAAGGAGAGATTACTATCTACTTGGATCCCCAAATCCCTTATTATATTTTCTGTATTTAGGGGACTACCACCTATGTGGTAGTTTGTGGGTACTTTGGTTTTTCCAAAGGGGGTGACTATGCACTTTTTGGCATTTAGCTTGAGGCCATGATTTTGACACCAGGTATCCATCTCAGTGAGACCCTTTTGGAGGATGTCTGTGTCAGCTAGAGAGTCAGTTATAGCTCCTGGTTTGCAGTCGTCTGCTAACTTGGTCAGCCATAGTCCTCCTGTGCTTGTCTGTACCTCTGAGAAGTACATGACAAACAGGAGGGGTCCAAGGACTGAGCCCTTGGGAACGCCACTTGTAACCGGTTTAGAGACCTAGCTCCTGCAACTCTCACCATGTGGGTTCTGTCCCTGAGCCAGTTGGCAACCCATCTTCTGACACAGGGGTTTATGTTCAGGCTGGTGAGCTTGTCTATAATACCAGAATGGGGAATGGTGTCAAAGGCCTTTACGAGGTCTAGGTAGGCTATGTGTACCACCTTTCTCTCGTCTATAGTCTTAGTAACTGTTTCAAAGAAGTCCATCAGGTTTATGAGGCATGATTTGCCCTTAACAACACCAAACTGGGTAGGGTCCAGTGTTTGGAGGTTCCCAATGTCTCTGTTAATGAGTTCCATGATGATGCGCTGCATAGCCTTGCAGACCAAGCTAGTCAGGCTTATAGGGTGATAGTTCCCAGGGTCTGTTGTGGCTCCACCTTTGTGGAGCAGAATAACCGTTGCTGTGCGCCACTTTATGGGTAGGTAGCCTGTGGAGAGGCTGAGTTTGAACAGTGTGTTTAGGTGAGGGGTTAGTTCGTCTTTGAACTTGTGTAAGACGCAGCCTGGGACACCTTCTGGTCCCATTGATGCTGTATTTTTGGCTTTGGAGATGGCTGTTTTAGCCTGAGTGTCTCTGATTTCAGGGGCTCTACATTCTTCTTATATGGTTATGGGCCCTTTTGGGGTTGAGAGGGGGGGTGAAGTTTGCACTGAACCTGTCTGCCAGGATGTTGGCAATATCGGTCGGTTCAGTGTATTTTGTGCCATTCTGCACTAACTCCGAGCAGCTCTGAGCATTGCCACTTAGATTCTTGACATAGCTAAAGAATGCCTTGTGGAGTCCTTGGCAATTTTTCTTTCGAAGCTCGCCTTGGATGATTTTATGAGGGATCATAGTTTCTTGCTGATACTTATCAGAGATGTCTTCCCTTCTTGGGAGTTTACTCTTTTCTGTACTAGTTTCTTCCTTCTATTGTATAGCTTGTTTATGGTAGGGGTCCACCAGACTGGTTTCTTTTTCTTGTAGGAGTGAGTCTTGGTTTTGTGTGGGATAGCATCATCCATGCATTCTTGTAGGTGCCCTTAGAATGCATTAGTAAAGTATTTTGCATCTTGGACAGCGTTTAGCATGGAGGCTTTGAAAATTTCCACCTCGGTCTTAAGTAATGTGAATTTTGCTTTTGAAAAGCAGTGTCAGGCTTACTTTTGTCTGGCTTTTATAAGGGGTTTGAGCCTCAGCAACTGAGAGACTAGAAAAAACAGGCAGAAGACCTCATATAAGTAATTTATTTCTGTGATCTGTTAAAGCTCTGGTGTTGAAACCAGAGCAGATCTCACAGTCCACATCAGAGTGTGTAGTACCCAGACAGTACATGCATTCCTTGTGGGCATCTGAGATGGGAAGCTTGTGCCCACAGGTAACACATTTTTTTTTAAATCCAGAGGGTTTGTCAGACATGTCAGAAAAAGACAGGAAGCAACAACGAACTTCACTAAAATAAAATACAACTGTAAAAAGCTACTATATAAAGAGATATATATATATATATATATATATATATATATATATATATATATATATATATATATGGTTTACTATCAGAATTGCGAACGTCACTCGGTCGAACGTTGTATAGTCGAACGCATAAGGTCAGAAACACAAATGTCGAAGGCCATATAATCAATTGAGGAACGGTTTTACCATGGGTCGAGGTAAGGAGGATGTTTGTAGTAGGGTATTATACTGTACACCTAACTCGACCTATGGTAAAACCGTTCCTCGATTGATTATACTGTCTTCGACATTTGTGTTTCTGACCTTATGCGTTCGACTATACAATGTTCGACCGAGTGACGTTCGCAATTCTGATAGTAAACCATATATATATATATATATATATATATATATATATATATATGGGTCTACTGCTTTTCATCGAATACCACATATTCGAAAAAGAGCAGTAGACCGCTCAGTTACGTGAAAGTGCACTTATTCAAAAGTGCACTTTTACGAACTCAGCTTCATGGAATGGATAGCACCACAGTGGAGGACAGCAGGAAAACATACTATGTCCTCCACTGTGGTGCGGTAGTTACAGACCTTAGGGTTAGGACGCGGGTAATGATGAGGGGATAGCTAGTAGGGCTATCCCCTTACCATGTACCGTGCCCTAACCCTAAGGTCCGTGACTACCGCACCACAGTGGAGGATAGCCTGTCCTCCACTGTGGTGCGGTAGTCACAGACCTTAGGGTTAGGGCGCGGGTCATGGTAAGGGGATAGCCCTACTAGCTATCCCCTTACCATTACCCGCGCCCTAACCCTAAGGTCCATAACTACTGCACTAAAGTCAGTAGTAGCCCGTTCACTAAAGCGGGTTTCGTGAAAGTGCACTTTCGATTAAGTGCACTTTCGCATAACCCAGGGTCTACTGTGCGAGTTCAAAGAAGTGTATTTTCGAACTTATACAGTAGACCCATATATATATATATATATATATATATATATATATATATATATATATATATATTTTTTTTTTTTTTTGGAGAAGGAAAGAAAGAAAAGTGGAAAAACTACCAACAATGGTGGGAGGAGTATTCCAAAGAATACAAGGCGATATCAGCAATGGTTTAGAGAAAAGTACTAAAAAAAATGCTAGCTTAAAGACATCAGTAATTAACTAACTAGCTCATAGAAAATGGAGGAGAGAAGGAAGAGAAACAACAAACTGTAACTTTAAGCTAACTCATGACCAAGAAAAACAGGAAAAATCCAAAAATTCTTGAGAACTAAGGAGTCCACATCTGAAACCTAATGGCACAAACAAGATCTGAGGTATGTTGAGTTGTCGGGACATTATGGGTAATGGAAGCAGCTAGAGAGTTGTAGGATACGATGATCTGGTAGAAGTGGCTGAATCTGATCTGAATGTTGGATCTGAACCCATCAGTCGAAGAATAAATGAAAAGGACAGCATCAGATCAGTAGTTACAAGGTATTTCAGTTTGCGTCACAAAAATCACGTTAGTTTTGCAAAGCCAAAATAGTGACCAAACAGTGGCAGTTAGTACCCAGCAATTATAGCTGCTTTGCTGTCTGCATGCATTTCAGATAATCACTTATAAAAAAAAAAAATACAGCTACCCCCCCCCCCCCCAACAGGCAAAGTATTCTCACAGTTCTCAACTTTTTAGCACAAGAATCAAGAATGAAACTAAAAAATAAATAAAAAATAATGAGTGAGAGATTTTAAATATATTTCTTATATACTTAGAAAGCTGCTAGATTAAGAGGTTTTGCCTTAGTATACATTTTCTGAAGGCTATGTAGTCTGCAACTTAGCCGCAATTTTTACAAGAAACAAAGCAAAAGCATGACACAAAATCAGTGAGCAAGACAAATGAACGGTTGAGAGGTATGCACTGTATGATTGCAGTACATGTCTCCCAAAAACAAAAAATGTTATGTGGAAAAGAACAACAATATGAGTCAAAAGCAGGGACAGTTAAAAGCTATACTGTTATCCAGTCAATCTGTAACTGTTCCCTGATAACTGTCCGAGTGCCAGATTGGATTATACCTCTAAACCAGCAGCCATCTAATACAGGCATAAAAACTGTTGAAAAATAGGTACATTTGGACAAAAAATCTGGGCACCTAAATAGCATTAAATTCATACAGTATATCTGTACTCCCACTCAAAGTAGGATTATAAGATACTTCTTAGAAACACGTCTAAAAAACAATAGTGCCAATAACACAAAAATGTAAACACATTGTCATATATTAATTATGAAATGAGACTACTGCAGGAAAATCTTCTCATGCATAATTAATTTAAACATGTCATTTCAGAAATACTTAATAAAAGCTTTATAATTACAGTATGATATTAGAGTTTAAAAATACAGTAATTCTGGGAAGAGGCTGTCTTGACTGTAAAACATAATGCCAGTATGGTGGCCCCATCACGAAATAATAGTAGCACACAGTGGTATTAATACTCATAGCTCAAAATATGATGAAAAAAAAACATATGATTTACATTATTCTGGTGGAGTTGAGGTTCAAGCAATGGGTCTGTGAACTAGTCCCTTTACTCTGTTAAAGACAACTGCCTCAAGTCTACTCTAATCTTCCTCCACTTTTGTACAAATATCTGACTGTAATCCCCTTAGAAATTCATGCAACAGTCCTAGGAAAGCAAGACTCTTGAGCCAGTTCAGCTCTGAAAAATGTTACCATTCACTGCATTTAAACAGGTCTAACCTATCCTCCGAGAACTTCTTCCTTATTTTTTTCATTCATACCAGTATTTTGCATTATAAGTTCACTGCATTTTACTTTTGTTTTGTTTTTGGCATTAATCATAATCATAATAGTCATAACAGTTATAGTAAGAATCAGTTAAAATCAGTTATCAGTCATTAGTCATAAAGTTAAAATTGTATACTTCAAGTCAGTTATCTTACCTAACTAATAAATATAGTCACCTTTACTTATTGTTTTTGACAGTGTTATGGCATCTTTTATATTCACTTGAGCTACCACCATCTGAGGAACTTGGTTTATCATCTCATCCAAAAAACAGCATATTCAGGAGTACCATATCCCGTTTCCCATGCAGCACTGTAATGATAGTATTGGAAAAATATCATCCATACAGCTAGGATGGGAAAAGAACCCACAGCTTTTTGATATTCCAATACCAAAGGTGAGTGTGCTATCCACTGATCCTCTTAACACTGATCTCTATGTGCACTGCAAGTGAAGTTTAGTGAATAACAGGGAAATTGCTGCTCTGACAAACAGCCCTTCACAATATTAATTCTCACATGCTACTCATCAAGAAAATGCTGTTTATTTAATATTTTGCTTGTGACTGCCCACTCACTTTGTTGGGGAAGCAAATTTGATTGCTGTACTTATTTGTTTATGGTAAAACAAATAATTACACTTATAGCAGCTGCAGAGAATAAACCCATTTTACAGGCTGGATTTCCAGTGTTCAGAACTTAACAACTTCATGCAATAAAGATAAATAATGGTCATAACATAACATTTGTCTAGTGTTGATGCAAGATTTTAAAGCCCCTTGTTCAACAAGGTTCAACTCCTCCCCCCAAAAAAGAATAACATTGTTTTTATCTAAGTTAAATAAGCATGCCCATTGCTGGAACTTACAAGTTTGAACTTTTCAGTTTCTCTTCTGGGCTGTTCACTCAGAAATGCAAATGGACTGCCAAACTCATGTAGTGGAACACTCACTGGGCTACTGGTCAGTAATACTAGACTGGTGAATGTCCTTTAATTCCCTTCAGACTAGAACTGCTGCTGCTACTGTAACTGTGGACAGCAAGCAGCAGTGTAAGATAAGTGTAAATTCTGTCACAATGAACTATTCAAAATACATATCAGAATCTGATGTCAGTTTTCATTCATTCCTCAACTTTAGGCTCAGATCCAATCCTCAGATCTGACTCAGCTATTACTTTAGCTCGTGGCCACCAAAAACTCTCGAGTTCCTCCCTTACCAACAATACACCAACCCCTAACATACCTTAGATTTCATTTGCTACTTTTGCAATTAGATGTGATCGCCTTGAGCTCACAAGCAACTGGATTTAACAATGTCTTTTCAATTTTCTATTTTTCTTTAATAGTTTATCATTTCAAATACTATAAATCCTCTCTCTTCTTACACTCTGTGTAGTCTTCACCTTCAAGTAAACTGTCGGATCTGTAAAAACTTTAATCTGCGTGCCATTGCGGACCGGAAGAATAAACTTATTTTGAAAGGGTTACTCCCTACATCTTTCTCTGAGACTGTTTTTGAGCTCAGCCCTCCAAGTCAGAAACTAGGGAGCCTTCCAGTAAAACTCCTAGATCTTCAGGATCCTTGATTCCTTCATCCACAGAGCTGCCAGAGAAAAAACATAAATTGGATCTGGTCTACTACTGTTATACCAGCGTCGGATCCAACAACAGCCTCCTCAGTTCCAAGCTCTTCATATGCAAGGCCTTTACCAAGAATGAGATATTACCCTAGTATATATCTGGTACCATGCTGAGTACCTCCTCCTTTTATGGAATGCTGGCACTCTAAGTCTCCATCCATAGCTTCCTCTCATTCTTCCAGAAGTCTGACTGAAGCTGATGTGGACAGAATGATGAGAGATTTCTCTCTGCGCAGATACAGATGGGAGTTCTCCTGGCTCCTATCCCTTCAGGTCAGGAAGCCCTGCTTTGCACTACTCCACCTCTATCAGCTCCTTCTCTGTTTTGTCCACCCATTTTGAAGCCCCTGGATCTGAGTATGCCCGGACCATCTGGATTGTGTCCATAGATATTTGTATCTTTGGCTCAGAGGAAATCTCTGAGTGCGCTGGCAGTTTCGGAGCTGGATGACCCTCAGAGTCATAGCATCCCTGTCAGATCCAAGGCATTAGAATCAACTCTGAAGTTGTTGGAGCCATCTCTGTACCTCGGAGCTTTGGCACTGGACAGCTCAGCTACAACATTTGACTGAGGTGGAATGCTCTTGGGACAGATTGAGCCAATGGAGCAGAAGCATGGCTTCTTGCCTCCATCAACTGCTTTCTCCTCAAGGCCTTCTGCCTTTGAGGTGGTGGAGAGTGTTTTTGCTGCTTTGGCAAGACAGATGGTCTCCCCCCCTCAGATCTTCTCTATGGATCACAGATGTCTATGCACTTTGAGCCACATCATTCTACACCACAGGGACAGCCAGCCCAAACTGTTCCAGACTACTCAGCAGGGTATTACAGTCTCTTCTGACACTTCACCAGGGCATCCCACTGAGGAGGTCAATAGGAAGAGAAAGTGCAAGAAGAGACACTTGGACTCCCCAAAGGAGTCCATCACAAGAGATACTGATTTTGATGAAGGGGAAAAGTCCATGAGATCACCACCTGAGGATGTCTCATCCGGAGTCATTCTTGAGATCTTTAAGCAGAGGGGTGGTTCGTCCTCTGATACCCCTTCTCCAGAGGAATCAGTATTCCTGGAGGAACTTTGGAGCTGGACCGTCTACCTCCTAGGTTACCCCACCCACTGAAGTTCATTGACTTGATCTCTAGGTGGGCATGGAAGGAGCCTGACACAGTTGAACCAGTCTCCAAAAGACCAGATCAAATTCTGGCCCAACCCGTAGATAAGGAATTTTGGAGCAAAGGAGTGACTGTAGATGCTATGGTCATCATGTTGGCCACCAAGAAGGAACATGCTGAGCAGAATACCTCTGTCCATCCCCCTAACAGGGAGTCTATTGCATTGGAGAGATTTGGGAAGTGAGTGCATGGTTCAGCGACCTTTCCCTTTACAAGACTACAAAGGGACTTGATAAAGGAACTATCAAATTCCCTTTCTGGGACCACTACTGCCAAGATTCAGACTCCTGTGACCTCACTGTTGGCTACCCTACAATCTATTTCTAATTCGTCCATGAGGCTTATCTCACATGCAGCTGAAGGTGCCTCAAAAGTGGTGGCTTCAGGCATTTCCATCAGGAGGTATGTCTAGATGCACTTGTGTGATTTTGCAGAACCTTTCAAGTCCTCAATCATCAATTCACCCCTAAACAGCAAGTGCAGCCGCTTCATTGGCCTGATCCCCCCACCAGGGGAATCACCAAGGGAAGCTGTGTTCCACAATTGGCCCCCTGGTCTCCTCTATGCCTATCCCCCAACTTCTCTAATTCCCAAATTTCTGAAGAAAGCTGCCCAGTTGAAGAGCAAAGTCATCCTTATTGCACCTTCCTCAGCAGGTTTGGTTCCCCTTTCTTTGGCCTCATCTACTTTACCCACCTTGGATTCTGGATCCAATTCCAGACCACTTTTCTCACCCACAGTCATGATTCATCCAGTTATCTCAAACCTCAAGGTAACAGCGTAGTTTCTCCACTTCCTTTAATAGCCAGACAACCGATGCTCTCTTCCCCTGTTCATCATATACTTTTATCTTCCCATAAAGCTTCTACAAGAAAGCTTTATAGAAGTAAATGGAAGCAAATTGTTTTTTGTTCTCATCAGAAACATATTGACCCCTTCTCTGCCCCTGTACAAAGTGTTCTTGAATTTTTAGTAAAGATTTTTAATGAAGAAGCTAGCTCCTCAACCATTAGAGTCCAATTTGTAGCAATCTCTAACTTTAATATTGGATTTGAGAATTCTTCCCTGGCTTCATCTAAATTTTATAATGCCTTTTTGAAAGGCAATCTCCTGCTGAGACCCCCCCCCCCAAAGACCCTACTCTACCATGGGATTTAAATTTAGTACTACAGGCCTTAATTCATCGCCCTTTGAAGCAGCAGCAAAATGTGACCTTAAATTCCTGACCTGGAAAACTATTTTTCTACTGGCCATTTCCTCTGCTAGAAGAATGCCTGAAGCCTCCCTACTTGATGTTTCATAGGAATATAGTAACAATGTGAAGTTGTTCAATCTCGCTGTTCATTCTTTACCGATGGGTTCGGAGCTGATCCATCTACTCCGGTATGCAAAGCTCGAGGTCTTCCAGTAGCTCGAGGCCAAGCCCCTATCCCATGATGCATTGTGAATTACCTCAGATCTAGTTTGCCGCGGCATCTGATCGGAGGTTCCAGTGCAAGCTCGGGCCGGTACTTTTTTCAAAACATATTTCTTAGCAGATATTTCTAAAAATTCTTAGCTAATTTTTGCTAAATAGTTTACTCGTTAGGTAGTTCGCTTTGTATAGCTTCTTAAAAGCTCCCCTTTCCCATGTGTGATTATTTAGCTTATATATACTCGGCCTCGTGCGTTGTTGGCCTAGTTCCTTTCTTCTGTGTTTAGTATCTCTGCAGAGATATTTATATATATATATATATATATATATATATATATATATATATATATATATATATATATATATATATATATATATATATATATATATATATATATATATGTATATATAGGAGCCCTACAGAATCCTGAAAGGCCAAAATCCTGCAGACCAAAATCCTGAAAGTTCAAAATACTGAAAACTCAACATCCTGAGAACACACAGGATAGCAACACTTACTATATTCCAGCACAAGTACATACAGAAACATATTACCCCTTCAATTATATGCAGGGGGGCAAGCCTGCTACTTAAATATATCAACTCTTGAGATTGCACTTCACTACACTAAGTGCAATCTTGGAGTTGATATATTTAAGTAGCAGGGGGTGTGGGGGGCAGGGGGGGCTGTCCCCCTGCTTATACTTGGAGAACAGTAATATAGTTTGCATTTTATTTGTTTCTGTATGTCCTTGTGCTGGAATATAGCGGGTGTTGGTATCCTGTGTGTTTTCAGTATTTTGAATTTTCAGTATTTTGAACTTTCAGGATTTTGGTCTCAGGATTTTGGTCTTCAGGATTTTGGGTTTTCATGATTCTGTAGCGTTCCTATATATATATATATATATATATATATATATATATATATATATATATATATAGGAACATTACTGAACCTTGAACTTTTGAAATCTCGAATTTCAAATGCTCAAGACCATGTAGCCTTAACCCCACATTACCGAAAGACCAGAAGCGCAAAATTAAAAATCCCGATGTTAAGGGATTTTGAGTTAGCGCTTCTGGTGTTGCGGTTCAGGTAAGCATGTGTGTGTAAGTGTGTTTGTGAGGGGCTTTAGTGTGTGTAAGTGTGTGTTGTGACTGTGGTGTGTATGTGTGTGTGCGTGTGTGTGTGAGTGGCTGTAATGTGTGGGTGTGAGTTTGCCTTGTGTGTATGTTTGTGCGATCTCGGAGTTAGAATATTAAAGTAGGGGGGGTGTGGGGGGGTGAGCCCCCCTGCTTGTCTTTAGTGTAGGGTGGTTTGTTTGGTTATGGGGGGAGGCTGTGTGTATGTTTGTGTGTGTGCTGTATGTATGTAGTACTTTCGCGGTTTTAATATTTCGGTAATGTGGGGTCTTGGGCCTATAGTCTCGATATTTAGGTCTTCGGGATTGTGTTATTTCGGGATTCAGTAGTGAATCCATATATATATATATATATATATATATATATATATATATATATATATATATATATATATATATATATATATATATATATATATATATATATATCTTTTTCTAGTGTTGGCCTTTTGTATTTTGGCCTTAGATTAGTAGCTAACTCTTTTTCCTGTCAGGCTTGTTTTTTCTGTGTGTGTTGTGTGCAGTTTAGAGCCTAGTAGTTTACATATATTTGCTGTGTCTTTTTTTTTTAGGCTCCTTTGTGTGGTGTGCTTTTAGAGCCTAAGTTGTGTGTTGAGTACTTAACATATTGTGTGTATTTTTTCTTATGCCCCTTGTGTGTGTGTGTGGGGTTAGAGCCTAGGATACTCTTGATTATCAGATCTGTTTTTTCTTTAGTAATGGCAGATGACAAAGATAAACACCCAAAGTCTGGGTTTAAAAAATGTCCAGACTGCGGTCAAAAAATGTCTGTTACTGATGGACATGTAACTTGTGTTTACTGCTTAGGAGCTGTCCATTTGCAGGAGTCTTGTAGCATTTGTCATTCTTTTTCCTCGAGAGTGTTACTAGAGAGGAAAAGGAAATTGGTAGACAGAGGCTTGTTAAAGCATCCATTTCAAGAAGCTTTGAGTGACCAGGATGTGGCCAGCAAGTCTTCCAAGTCCTCTAGATCTTTTGGGGACTTTAAGGACTCTAAGCAGTCTAAGAAATCTAAAAAGTTGGAGGATTCTTCGACATTGGCTCCACAGACTTCGGAGCTGACTGTCTTTTCATTTCGGAGCCGGCCCACAGCCTTAGAGCCAGTATCCGAAAGGCATTTATCTCCACTGCTTCAGTCAGCGCCGTTGGTGCATTCTTCTAGGTCTTCTGTCAGTCTGTCGGATTTGGATATGGATCGATTGGTGCAGAAGCTTTTACAGGCACCAGGCCTTGCTAAATTGTTGTCGGCACTGGCCCAAGCGGCTTCGGAGCTGAAGACCACTACTCCTGAATTGACTACTCCTCCTCCGAGCCATACCGGACCTTTGGAGCTAAAGAAGCTGACCTGTTAATCGTGGAGCCTTTGGAGCCAAGACCTGCTCCAGTGTCTTCAGCTCCATCCACTCTGACATCCTCGGTGCCAAACTGGGACTCTAGGAGCTGACACTCTCCAATCAGGTCCGAGGAGGATAGTCGGACTGACTTGTTGGTGCCGACTCTTCCTCTCAGGGGTTTGGCTCGGATGAGCTCGGCTCCTACCTCTGGCTCGTTGCCCATGGCCTCAGTGCAGCAGGGGTTGATGATTCCTTCGGTTCTGTCCACTCCTTCACATCAGAGCCATGGTGCCTTCAAAGCCATGAGGAGAGCCTTGTCCCCCAAGACATCTTCGACTTCAGGCCTTGCTTCCTCATCCCCCAAAGTGCCTGTGTCTGCTTCTGCTTTCATCGTCCAGGCTAGGCATAGAGACCCAGAGCTTCAGGTAGCCCCACAGGGTGCCTCCTGCTCTTCCGAGACCTCTCCAGAGGCTCCCACTGAGGAGGTTCCCAGGAAGAGGTTGTGCAAGAGGAGACACTTAGACTCCCCACAGGAGTCTTTAACATCTGACGCTGACTTGGATGAGTCAGAAGAGTCCCCCCGGTCCCCCTCTGAGGATATCTCCTTTGCTGAGATACTCAAGATCCTTAGGCAGAAGGGTGTTGGCAGTCCAAAAGCCCCACAAAGGATGAGTCAGTTCTCCTGAAGGCTTTAGGATCTCAACCCTCCACCTCTTGGGTGCCTCTGCCCTTTGATGAGCTCATGCAGTTGGTCTCTTGGAGGGCGTGGGAGTCACCGGAGTTCATGGAGCCTGTTCCTAGGAGGCTTAATAAGCTTATATCCACTCCACCAGATAAAATTTTCTTGTCCAAAGGAGTCCCTGTTGATGCCATGGTGGTGGCGGTGGCCATGAAAAAGCAAATGTCTGAGACTTCTTCATCTATTCATCCTTCTAATAGAGAGTCTAGGATCATGGATGGATATGGAAAATGCATGTTTGGTTCAGCGTCTTTTACTCTCCTTTCACTGAACTGTTTGACCCATTTCACTAGGTTGCAAAGAGATCCGCTTAAGGAGTTGGGAGATACACTTCAGGGTACTGTAGCTGCAGGGGCCTCTGACAGAGTTGCTGCCCAGCTTGCTACCCTAAATTGTATTCTCAACTCATCCATGCATGTCATATCATATGCAGCTGATGGAATGAGTAGGGCAGTGGGTACAGGCATCGCTCTCAGAAGACATTCCTGGATGAGCTTGTGTTCCTTCGCGGAGCCCATTAAGTCTTCATTCATAAACACCCCTTTTGAAGGCTCATCCCTTTTTAGGCCAGAAGTGAAGAAAACTTTGACCAGGTGTGAACAGGAGGGAAAGACTCTGTCTGCCATTGGAGTCCATTTTTCACACCTACTCGGCCTTACCCCACAGGCCAAAGGGGAGGAAAAATGTAGTTCCGGAAAGCCCAAGGAGCCTTTCAGGACACACGTGGTGAACCCACCTCTAGGGGCAGAGGAGGGGGTAATAGTGGAAAACACCAACCTCATGGCAGAGGGGGTGCGCAACATCAGGGTGACAGAGATCACTTCTCTGATCAATCCTACTAGTGCTCCTGAAAGGAGGCCCGACTGTCCTGCTCTGAAGGCAGTCGTGGGGGTCACTTATCTTTGTATCCAGATGCCTGGCAAGAAATAAAAGACAGCTGGGTACAAAGTATCATTTCCAGAGGATACTTCTTACCTTTTGTCACCCCTCCCCATCCGTAAGAAGAATCCTGGATGTTCTACCCAGTTACAGGGAACAAGCAACTATAGAGCTCCACATTGCTAGAAATAAAGAGTCATCCAGCCAGTCCCAGCAGACCAAACAGGATTCAGAACTTACTCAATGTTTTTTTTGGTTCCAAAGAAAACAGGGGACTGGAGACCCATTTTGGACCTCAGCAGACTCAACCAATATGTGAAGAAAGAGAAGTTCCGGATGGTCACGCTACAGTCTATACTTCCCTTTTTAGGAAATGACAATTGGATGTGCTCGATAGATCTCAAGGATGCGTGCTACCACATAAAAATGGCCAGACCATCCAGAGATCACCTGCTTTTCTGGCTGGGAGCCAATCATTATCAATTTTGAGCCCTGCCCTTTGGTCTCACTGCAGCCCCCAGAGTGTTCACCAAATGCATGGCAGTGGTCACGGCTCACCTAAGGCGTCTAGGATTCCAGGTGTTTCTGCACCTAGACGATTGGCTCATTACCGCCACCACCAGGCATCAACTGATTCAGGCAAGGGAATACACTCTGAGACTCTGCAATCACTTAGTCATTACAGTCAACTCAGAAAAGTCTGCCTTGTCACCATCGCAGCATATCGTTTTTATTGGGGCAGAGTTAGTCACTTCAACAACCACTCTAAGACTACCAATTGAAAGAGTCTTCCTTCTTCGTCAGCATGTCAGCACATTGATATCAAAAGACAGAGCACCAGCTTCAGAAGTTCTAAGAGTATTGGGTTTGATGGCTGCAGCAATCCTGGCCATACCATTAGCAAGGATGCATATGCGGATTCTTCAATGGCTGTTGTTCACTCAATGGTCTTATCAGGAACTTCCAATGGATCATACGATTTTAATTACGAGCTCTTGCAAGAAAGCTCTCCAGTTATGGTTGATGTCTCTTCACGTAACCATAGGATGCCCCTTTGTCCTACCCCCTCCAGTAGCCACTGTGACCACGGATGCTTCCCTGATAGGGTGGGGGGGTATTTTCAGAGAAAGACTGCCCAAGGCACATGGACGGATCAAGAGTCACATTTGCATATCAATGTTCTGGAGATAAGAGCAGTACTTTTGGCATTGCAGTACTTCCTGGACTCTCTTCCCCTAGGAACGATTGCAGTTCATACAGACAATATGTCAGTAGTCTAGTACATGAACAAGCAGGGGGGAACCAAGTCTTACTCCCTTTGCCGAGAAGCCCTCAGAGTTTGGCAGTGGGCTGTTTCCTCCCAGCGCTTTCTGTTGGCAATGCACATCCAGGGGAGATCTAAGGTGATAGCAGACAAACTGAGTAGGGCAATCTTGTTGCCGCACGAGTGGTCCCTCAAGAAAGACATTGCGGACAGGATTTTTCACAAATGGGGCCAGCTTTGCTGCGACCTTTTTGCCACTTCAACAAGAAATGCAGAAGCTACTTTGCCCTGATTTCTCCTCTGGGAGAAGCCCCAAGAGATGCAGTCGTATACGATTGGCCCCCAGGTCTCCTCTCTGCTTTTCCACCAATCCCATTGATACCCAGAGTTCTACAGAAAGCAAAATCCCTGGGAAGGACCATCATTCTTATAGCCCTTCATTGGCCTCGGCAGATTTGGTTCCCATTCCTTCAACATCATTTCTTGGAGGATCCCTGGATTCTGGACCCAGTTCCAGACCTTCTGACACATCTCTCAGGGGACCTCCATCCTTCTCTGCAGTCAATGAAGCTGACAGCTTGGCTGTTCCAGTTCCCCTCATAGCTAGGCCTCATAACTTCCTTTTGTTTTCTCATAAGCCGTCCACTAGAAGATTATATCTTAGTAAGTGGAAGAGATTTTCCATATGGGCTTCTAAGCAGAACATTGATCCTTACCAAACTTCCTTGACATCCATAATAGAATTCTTGACTATGATTTTTAACAAAGGAGTGGCAGCCGCAATAGTTCTGGTTCAGTTGGCTGCTATATTTAACTTTCATCTCGGGAATTGACAGGCTAAATATAATGTCCCACAAGTTATCTAAGGCTTTTCTCAAGGGAACATTTCATGAGACCTTCAATGAAAACTCCCTATTCTCCTTGGAATCTAAATTTTATGCTGTTTCGTATAATCCTTCCCTGTTTGAGCCAGCATAATCTTGTGACCTCAAATATTTGTTGTGGAAAACTATTTTTCCTGGTAGCTATTACTTCTACCCGCAGAGTGTCAGAACTTCAAGCTTTATCTATCAGCCCTCCTTATTTGATTTTTCATGCTGGTAGAGTTTCTCTTAGGACAAACCCCTCTTTTTTGCCCAAAGTTTGTTCAGAATCTAATATCAAGTCATTGAGTTTCCAGTTTTCTTCCCTAATCATTCCAATAAGTTGGAGTATATGCTGCACAAACGTGATGTTCACAGACAGCTCAGATTTTATTTGGATAGAACAAAATATATCAGGAAATCAGACAAGCTCTTTGTTTCATTCTCTGAAGCCAGAAAAGGTAGACCAGTGGCTATAGACCAGTGGCTAAAACAACTCTGTCTAAATGGTTATCTGATTGTATCACCTTTGTCTATTCAGCTGCTAATATGCAGCAGCTGAATAGACAAAGGTGAGCCCTGTCCCTGGAGGCCTTATCAACTTTGTAATGAGTGATAAAGGTATGAGGTTTAGACCAAGTGGCTGCTGCACAAATGTTATCAAGGGGCAGTTTGGCTTGGAACGCAGAGGCTGTAGAAACTGCTCTGGTTGAGTGAGCTTTAGGAGGATAGCTCATTTATATGGTTATAGTACACGCAGCAAACAAGATCTAAGGTAATTCACAGTGCATCATGGGATAGGGGCTTGGTCTCGAGCTACTGGAAGACCTCAAGCTTTGCATACAGCCGTACCGGAGCCGATGGATCAGCTCCGAACCCATCAGTAAAGAATGAAGGCGAGATTAACAACTCACATGGAACATTATGGTGAGTACATAACTTTTTATTATGTACCACCCCTTCTTTCCTTCCTAAGGTGGTGTCATAATCCAATATCAAGAAGTCCATTAATCTCCTAGTTTTCTTTCCTAAATTTGCAAACAAAGGTGAATGTATGTTGCATAGATGTTCACAGATATGTTTTTACTTACATAGAACAAAAGAAATTAGGAAGTCAGATCAATGATTTGTGTGCTTTGCAGATTCTAAATTGGGCAAATCAGTTGCTAAGGTAACTTTAGCCAGATGGCTGATGGATTGCATATCGTTTGTCTACAACAAGTTGGGTCTAACCTTACCAAAACCCTTAAGAGCCAATTACACTAGGTCCATGGCAACATCCTCATTCTTTCTATCTAGGGCTTCCATGGATGACATATGCACACCTGTAACCTGGGTCAATCCTCATACCTTTATCACTCATTGCAAGCTGGATCTGGTCTCAAGGGGAAGAGGAGGTTTTGGCTCAACTGTGCTCAGGAATATCCTTCCTTAGAGTCCACCCATGGTTTAGGTAGCTGGGGACTCTCACCCAACAGTTGAGGAATGAAAGAAAATTGACATCAGATAAAAAGCTATGTACTTACCATGATGTTCCATCTGTGTTGTCTATTTTAATTCTTCCTCAACTTCCCACCTGCCAACCCCCAACCTTTTTCACAGCTGAATTCTGGAAGAACGAGTCCTTCATGTTGAGCTACAGGTAAAGTTTCTTCCATCAGGAATACAATATTAGTACTTCCTACTTTATGTAAACCAGCAAACAAGATCTGAGGTATGTTAGGGATTGGTGCATTATGGGTAAGGGAGGAGCTCAAGTGTTTTTTAGTAGCCACGAGCTAAAGTAACGGCTGAGTTGGATCTGAGGATGGGATCCAAACCCAACAGTTGAAGAAGAATGAAAAAGGGCAGCACAGATAGAACATTATGGTAAGTACATGACTTTTTTTTTTCACACACAGACACACACACACACACACACACACACACACACACACACACACACACACTCATTGTCAACAAATTCAACACTACTCTTCAACTGTACTTTTCCTGACTTTTTCTGCTGCTTTGGTCTTCTGTCTCTTCCTTATTTGGTTCTTTGGCCGAGTCTTGCCCCCCTCTCATTCAGACTAATTAGAAATTATAAAATAGCAAAAGGGAAATTTGGATATAGTCTGCTCTTGATGTATAATGTAATAATCTAATAAAGTCCAAAGAACTACTCCAGACACCACTAGTAGAAATGATGTACAAATATATTCACAAACTTGTTTGAAAGTATTTGCATTAATTTCCTGGTTTATATTATCTGTGATTTTAAATAATGTATTTGCACCCAGTCCTGGCATCTGGAGCATTTTTCAATTTAAAATAAGGCATGTTTTCATTTAAACAGTCTGTGAGCATACATCTTGACTGCCCAGAATTTTGCAGAACATTCTCTGAGTTTGCTTCATATGTTTTTGCATTGCATTGCCCTCAATACATTTTTGATTTTCTGGTAAATCACTGAAGATTACAATCAGTCAATAATGCCAGAGTTCCGTATTTATTATTATTTATTATTATTCAGAAAAAGCATATTAATAACAAAACCTGTTGATATATAATTTATTTAAAAGTTAATAGAATAATTAACAAATTGTCTCTAATTGTGTGCTTTTTTACCATTATTTTTGTCTTTGAATAGGATTTTTGAGCAAACAAAGTTTAGAGGCATGCCAGAATGTCCGAATCGAAGCTTGTAGAATAATGCTTAAAGATGTACAGTGTAGATTGCACATTCTGTACTCAGCTACCAACCACATCCTTCACTAAGAATTGCTTGGCTAAGAGCACTGATCTCTCAGATGTCAGTCTGCATAACCAATCATCTCCCTCCTATGGAGCAGTTGCTCCCTATGTCTTCAAAAGGGAGCACTGTTGTCTGTTTCTGTACTTTATTTTATCTTTCTAAGTACAAAGATATAATAAAATAGAAAAACCTATTGCTGAGCTCTTCTTCTGTGCTGACCTCGATTCAAGGAACCCCTCAGAAGTTTCCGAGGAACCCTTGGGTTGCAAGGTACACACTTTAAGAACCACTGATCCACAGCATGGAAATTTTGCTATGTGTTCAGTTACAAGATAAACAATAATATGCTCTTCAGTAAAACTGATTCATCAGGCTTCCATTTTGTTCCAGCAAAGTTGATAAAGTCTATAACTATTTTTTATATAGAAAAGAAAGATTTGATACTAAACTTAGCTTGTACAAGATTAGAGAGATCTCAAGAGATTTCACCTAAAACATGTAAAAGATTTATATATATTTATCTTCAATACCACACGATTGCTTTCATTGCTGAAACGGGGTTACAAAAAAAGTAGTATATTAAGCCAGTAGTCAGTGAAGTACTAGTCAGTGATTTGTGCTTATTACACACTAAAAAATGTTTACAAAACTAGATTCAAACACTGGTTTCTTTCAGAGCAGTAGGATTTACATTTGTCACTAAGAGTTAACATATCGGGCATACACTTTGGCATTTTTAAGCATTGTTCAGCACTTGATAAAGCTGTACTCCCAATGTATCAGTAAGCAAAGTCACTGTTGGAACAACTTTGCGTCTGTGAAGTCCCCCAGAGCTGCATCCCATCTGTTTGATACCTTTATATATCTCTGTAGAGACTTATTTCACAGCCAGGTCTGTGGTACAGATTAATAGTGCTGAATCAAGTTGTCTGCATTCTCAGTTGAAGAAGAGATCCTTGCTAGCGCAAAGTTCCATGAGGAGAAGAATGTATAGTGACTGTAAGCTTGCATTCTTTACTCATATGGGTGTTGGGATTCAGGTGGACTCACTGTATCAGCACCTCCAGACAGAAGCTGGGGATCTGGTAAGTTGACACTCATACAGCACAACTCTCTTGGGTGAATTGGGACAGTCCCATGCAATGTGATGTGTATGTATTCGTAGCACATTTACACGTGGTGGGGTGAGTGGTGACCAAACACTAGATGGTGACCTGTGTTTGAGGAGATTTCCCTCCCATCATCTCTAAGCATTCAGTGACCTACATAACCCCTCTAAACCCTCATCTGCATGGATTTCTGCATGTTCTAAGGAAATTCTACATCCCTAAAACATAAACTTGGTTTGCAAGTTGGGGTAAGGAACTTTTCCCTTGCAAGGATGAGTGACTGTTGACTCAGAAGCCCAACAGTTAGGTGAAATTTGCTTTTTTGGTATGCAGGCCTCACAAAATGTCTTGCAAAAATATCTTTAGTTTATCCTGTTTCCAGCAGTACATTTCAATATGCTACCACCCTATCTGTGAAGTTAGATTTTTTTGATGGTGGTGTCTTACTGCTGCATGAGCATGAAGGGGGTTTCTGAGTTCCATCTCCCTGCCTGACTGCAAGCATTGATATACAGTCTTTACTAAGGCTGTGACATGACCACTTCTGTATGCTACTGTATGAGGTCCAGCACACTTTCAGTGTACTTTGGGGCTGCCAAGCCTCCATGAGAGGTTAGACATATGCTATTAACAGTGGCAGACCCCTAATAAAAATGAGCACCATGTATGAAATGTAACATCGTCTGGTCCATGACTACCCAGGATCCTCTCCTGGAAAAATCAAAGACAAGTACTCTGTCTCTGTGCAACCTGTAAAAGTATACTATTTATTCCAGTTCATCAGATATCTATACTCATCTTAACTTGACACTCACTTTTACAAAATAAGGAGCCCAGCTGTACATTAAAAGTATGTGTGCTTTGCCTGTTTTTCTGCATGTGATTTTGTAACTTCATGTATGACATGGTATATAATCATCTTGGCAGCAAAATTTCTGTGTCATAAACAGGCAGATAAAGTAAAAAGGTAAAGGCAGTATATCAGCTAAAGTAGTTGTATTACTCAGGAAATGCTGAGGATTAAAGAAAAAAAAAATCTGTCTTTCCAGAACACTGGATTTTTTCAGATGGTGTTTACATTTCCTGGGTGTTCTCTATGGCCTAATAGACACACACTGATTGAATTGAAACTGCACTAATTTTCTTAATAAATGGCATTGTCCTTCCTTTGTATAACATTCAGGATACAGTTCTTATTCCTGCCATGCTGTGTCTTAAAAACATAAAATGATTAGGTGGAAGCTTTGCAGTCCTAATTTCAACAATGGGCATTGATGGTGCAAACTACAGATCTGATATTGTCAACCTTCATACATTCTTGACTGATGGATTCGGTTCTGAAATCTTGGAATTGACTCGGCCATTAAACATAGCTCACACCAGCCAAACCTCTTGAGCTAAGGCTCTACCCACAATGCCCCTCTCCTCATTACCTCAGATCTCATTTGCCGCATAGAAAATTGGAGGCGTCAAATGATGGTCTCAGCTAAGTGCTTTAAATTTCATCTTTCTAAACTTATTTGATTAGAATTTTTTGCTAGATAGTTTTGCAATATTGTTGTTAAGTGAGTGACTGTGTTTCTGATGATTCTACCCCCCCCCCAATGAAGACACAAATTATGATGAAGGGGAAGGGTCCCACGGTCATCCCTGGAAAATGTCTCCTTTGGAGATATCCTAGAAATATTAAAACAGAGAGGTGATTGGAGGCCCTCAAACCCATCCTCTGAGGAGTCTGTGTTCTTGCAAGTTTTTCATGCCCTCCCTTCTACTTCTTGGGTGACCCCGCCCACTGACGATCTAGTTAAGTTGATTGTTCCGCAAGCATGGAAAGCTCCTGACTCCATAGAGCCTATTCCCTGGAGACCGGATAAAATTATTTCAGCCCTGGAGGATCAGCCCCCAACTGGGCTAAGGGTTTAGCGGTGGATGCCATGGTGGTGGCAGCAGCCACCAAAAAGGAACTCACAGATGCGGCTTCACCTATCCATCCTTCTAACTGAGAGTCTTGGATGATCGATAGATTTGGGAAGCGGGTCTTTACTTCATCGACCTTCGCTATTTGGTCCTTGAACTTCTTGGCACATTTTACCAGACTCCAAAGGGGTCTGATAACTGAGCTTTCAGATAACCTTGTAGGAGCAGTAGCTGATGGGGTTTGAGATAAAGTAGCCTCTCAGCTTGCCACCATGGAGTCGATCTTATATTTGTCCATGCAGCTTATTGCTCATTCAGCCGAAGGGACGTCTAGAGCAGCAGGTACAGGCATTGCTATTAGGCGTCACACCTAGATGAGCTTGTATGATTTCACAGAGCCCTTTAATTCTTCCTTTATCAATGCTAATGCTGATGGTACTTCCTTGTTTGGCCCAAAAGTCAGAGACATACTAGCCAGGTGTGAAAAGGATGGAAAGACCATTTCAGCTGTGAGCATTCATTTTTCTGCCCCTCAACGACCTTACTGTAGGAATCAGAGGAGTGAAAAAATGTGGTTCAAGAAGACCCAAGGGCCTTTTCAGGACACACGTGGGCAGAGGATGGAATTCTTCTGCAAGACGCCCCTCCCATGGCAGAGGGGGTCCGCGTAACCAGAGCTCCAGAGATTCCTTTTCTGGACAACCGTATCAGCACTCCTGAACAGAGGCCCAATTGTTTACCTCTGGAAGCAGTTGGGGGAAGGTTCACTCTGCACCATTCAGCCTGGCGTACAATAACCTTGGATACCTGGGTGCAGAAAATAATTACCAGAGGTAACCATATTCCCTTCAATCTTTGCCCAAAGTCCCAAAAGCAAATCCCCAATGTTCCACCCAGTCAGAGGGATCTAGCAGCACTAGAGATTCAAAAGCTGCATAAAAAAGAGTCATCCAAGTAGTCCCACTAGACCAAATAGGATCCAGATCCAGATTCTACTCAAGATTCTTAATAGGCCAAAAAAGACAGGGGACTGGAGACCAATCTTTGATCTCAGCCTATTGAACAAATTTGTACAACAGAAAAAATTCCGGATGGTCATGGTTCAGTCAATCCATCCCTTGCTAGAGAAGGATGACTGGATGTGCTCTATATACCTTCAGGATATGTTCATAGGTTCATAGGTAGGTACCAGGCTATTGGCCCTAGGGCCTATATAAGTCTAGCCAAATGGTACCCTGGCTTTTGCCACCCAAGAAAATTATTTTCCTGTGCCCCTGTCAAGCAGAGTCACAGAAGTGATCCCTGTTGTGAATTTCCTATCTCCCATCCAGTCATCAAGATTTTTCTTGAAGAGTGCTAATGAGGAGCTTTATTTAATATAGATAGGTAGTTTGTTCCAGAGTATGGGAAGCCTCTCGGACAGGAATCTATCCCTCCAGCATGTTCTGTTTATTGTGGTGACAAGGTTTAGGTCCCTAGAGCGTGTAGCTCGTAGAGATTGGGATTTCTTTATATGGAGCATGTCCAACAGCCCTGGGTTTGACATAGTCTTCTATGTTAGGCAGAGATCGCCTCTGAGTAGACGATATGCGACAGAGTAAAGCTGGAGTTTTTTTAGACGGTCTGCGTAGGGCACATAAAAATGGACAAATGCTCCAGAAGGTATCTCCTCTTCTGGCTAGGAGCCAGTCATTACCAATTTTGAGCACTGTTCTTTGGTCTCACCACAGCCCCCAGGGTGTTCACTAAATGCATAGCAGTTGTAGCAGCTCATCTGAGACTACAGGGATTCCATGTGTTTTCATATCTAGACAACTGGCTCCTCACTGCTACCTCCAGGCATCTACTGCTTTGCACCATAGACTTTGCTCTACATCTGCTGACACACTAGACATTTCAGTCAACAAAGAAAAGTCTCAATTGACTCCCATACAGGATCTGGAGTTCATCAGAGCAAGGTTAAATACAGTATCCTGTGTAGCCTCCCTTCCTCTCCACAGACTGTTGAAACTCAGAATGCAACTTCAGGTAATCATTTCCCAACACAGAGTTACTGCTCGTTTGGTACTACAAGCTCTGGGATCCATGGTAGCGACAATAACGTTAGTTCCCCTAGCAAGGTATCACATGAGGCTGCTTCAATGGCTCTTGGTGTCACAATGGTCAATACTAAGCACCCTGTCCCATCCAGTCTTCATAACAATCGCTGAAAGAAGGATTTATCTTGGTGGATGAAGCCAGAAGAGAATCTATTCCTTTTCCCCCTCTCAGCCTAAGGCCGTAGTGACCACGGACGCTTCCCAGAAAGGGTGGGGGAGAGCATTTTCTGGGAAAGACTGTTCAAGGCACTTGGTCCCCACAAGAGGCTAATTTGCACATCAACGTCGTGGAATTGAGGGCAGTGCTTTTAGCATTGCAAGCATTTCAGGCTCTCCTTCCTTCGGGAACAAAAGCAAAATCAGACAACATGTCCGTAGTCTGTATATCAACAAACAGGGAGAAACCAGGTCTTACTTTCTATGTCAGGAAGCTCTAAGGATTTGGCAATGGGCAATCACTTCCAACAGCTTTCTAATAGCAGTGCATATCCCAGGGAACTCCAACGTGATTGCAGACAAACTGAGCAGATGTATCCTCCTTCCTAGCGAGTGGTCTCTGAATCACGAAGATCTTTTGCTGATGAGGTCAGCCTTGCTGTAACCTGTTCGCTTCTCCCATAAACCACAAATGCAGCAGCTACTTTGCCCTAATCCTCCCCCGTGGGGAGTCCCCCAAGAGATGCACTTCTTCTTGATTGGCCCCTGGGACTCCTGTATGCCTTTCCCCCAGTTCCACTGATCCCCCAGTTTCTGAGGAAAGCCCAATAGTTGAGAAGAAAAGTGATTCTCATTGCACCATATTGGCCCCGTTAAGTCTGGTTTACGTTTTTTGGCCTCATCTGGTTCATCAACTATGGACTCCAGACCTCCTGTCTCACCCTCAGGGTTTGATGCAGCCCATTCTTCAAAATCTCAAGCTGACAGCTTGGTTTCTCCAATTTCAGTAATTGCCAGTGAAAATAACTTGTCCTCTCCAGTGAAAAAGATGCTTCTGGCCTCCCATAAACCATCCACCAGGAAGCTTTATCTTGGCAAATGGAAAAGATTTTCAGTTTGGGCTACTACAAATCACATAGACCCTTTCTTCATGTCAGTTGACAAGATACTGGAATATTTAGCTACCTTGTTTGAAATGGACGGTTCTACATCTACAATTAAGGTTCATTTGGCTGCCATTCAAATTGTAATAACGGTTTTGTTGACCATTCCTTGATGTCTCATCGTCTATGCAGAATTTTTCTTAAAGGTGCTCTACATTTAAAACCCCCTTTCAAGGACTCTGTAGCACCATGGGATTTGAACTTAGTCTTGCAATGTCCAGTTTGACAGCCCTTTGAGTCAGCAGCCATTTGTGACCTCAAGTTCCTATCTTGGAAGACTCTCTTCCTTGTAGCTATCATGTCTGCTAGGAGAATTCCAGAGTTAGAGGCTTTATGTGTGAAATATCCATACATCTTTTTTCACAAAGAAAGAGTACCACTTCAAACCAAACCCACATTCCTTCCCAAAGTTGTATCAGAGTCTAATATCAAACAGTCCATAAACTTACTGGTTTTCTTCCCAAAATTTACGAACAAAGGCGAGTACTGCCTACACTTGTTAGATGTCCACAGACAATTATGTTTTTACTTGGACAGAATGAAATCTTCTAGAAAATCAGACCAACTATTTCTGTCATTTTCAGGACCCAGACTGGGCAAGCTTATATCAAAGTCACCTTGTCAAAATAGCTAAGAGACTGTATTACCTTTATACATGACCAAAATAAAATCAAGTTATCAACTACTGTTAGAGCTCACTCTACAAGATCTGTTTCCACTTCAGCGGTCTTCCATTCCAAGCTTCTATGGAAGACATATATGCAGCTGCAACTTGGGCGACTCCGCATACCTTTATCACTCATTACAAGTTAGACATGGTCTCCAGGAGAAAAGCATCCTTTGGCTCTATGGTGCTCAGGAATATCCTTCCTTAGGGCCTCCCAAGATCTAAAGTAGCTAGGGACTCTGTCCCATCAGTCAAGAATAAATGAAGATTGACAACATCAGATAAAGAAGTTATACGCTTACCATAAAGTTCCATCTGAGGTTCAGGCCTAGTTCTGGGATGGTATAGGGTTATACCATAGACAGGGCTTCTGTATTTTCTTAAGTACTAGGCAAACTTGATCTGAGGTAATGAGGAGAGAGGCATTGTAGGTAGAGCCTTAGCTCAAGAGTGTTTGGCTAGTGAGAGCTATGTGCAATGGCCAGGTCAGTTCCGAAAGGTCAGAACCGAACCCATCAGTCAAAAATGAATGAAGATTGACAACACAGATGGAACATTATGGTAAGAACATAACTTCTTTTTATGCTACAAGCCAAGTTGAGCTACATATAACTCATATAGTAAATCTTGTCAGTGGTAATTTAAGACCTAAGAGAAGAAGAATATGCTTACCCTCCCATTCTGTCAAAGTATAATGGCTCTGCAAAAAAGCAACTCAGATATTCCAACTATATGCATATTTAAGTACTGTGTTTAAAACCATACCTGAGCTGCTGAGGTGTATCTCTGAAGCCGCTCTCCAAGGGCAGAAGATGGAATCCTTAGACTGGCACTGCAGGGGAAAAAATAGTCATCAGAGCATGCAGAGAGAGGTACTTTTGCTAAGAAATCATTTTTTTTAGAAAGTACATTATTTATGATTATTGTTTTGCATTTGCAGATTTTGAAGATGTAATCCACACCTAATAACTATGAGCTACTCAACAGCTTGTGATTATTTATATTTGTCCTTCTTAGGTTCATAGGTTCATACTAGGCTATCTGCCCTGGGGCAATTATAAGCCTAGCCCGATTCTGTATGGCTTACGCCACCCCTTGATTTGAGTATACTGTGCCGTTTTTAAGGTTTATTTTACTGTGCCTCTGTCTAATAGTGACACGGGAGTAATCCCTGGGACAAACCTACGATCCCCCATCCACCTATCGAGATTCTTCTTGAAGAGATTCCGTGAGGTGCTCTGCCTCACATGAACTGGAATTCTATTCCAGAGTGAAGGGAGCCTATGGGTTATGAACCTGTCCCTCCAGCAAGTTCTATTTATTTCTGTGCTGAGGTTCAAGTCCCTCAAGCGTGTGGCTCTAGGGGATTTAGATTTACTGAGGTGGAGCATGTCCATTAATTCTGGATTTGACATAGCTTTGTATGTCAGGCATAGATCGCCTCGAAGTAGGCGGTATGCAACTGAGTAGATCTGGAGTTTTTTTAACTGAGCAGCATATGGCATCTGTTTGAGACCCTTGATCCTCTTGGTGAGATACTTTTGGAGTCTTTCTAATTGCTGCAGGTGTCGGGTAAGGTACATCCCAAAGGGGCATTGTATTCTATGATGGGCCTGATGAGGGATGAATAAAGGGCACGATTACCTCTGTTGATCTAGATGTGAAACCCTTCGTGATGAGGTGGGCTATGTAGAAGGTCTTTCTAACCACTTTGGCAATGTGGTTTTCAAAGGAGAGATTGCTATCAACTTGGGTCCCCAGGTCCCTAATAACTTTCTCTGTACTTAATGGGTTTCTGCCTATGTGGTAATTTGTGGGCACATTGTTTTTGCCAAAGGGTATAACTATACATTTTTTGGCATTTAACTTTAAACCATGGCGCTGGCACCAGTTATCTGTCTCTGTGAGACCTTTTTGAAGGATGTTTGTGTCAGCTGGAGAGTCGATTATGGCGCCCAGTTTGCAGTCATCTGCGAACTTGGTGAGCCATAGTCCTCCCACGTTTGCCTGTACCTCGGAAAAGTATATACCGAACAAGAGTGGTCCAGGACAGAATCCTGTGGGACGCCACTTGTGACCGGTTTCGAGTCTGACATGGCTCCAGCAACTCTCACTCTGTGGGTTCTGTCTTTGAGCCAGTTTGCGACCCATCTTGTGACATAGGGGTTTATATTTAAGCTGGATAGCTTATCTATGATGCCCAAGTGGGGTATTGTGTCAAATGCCTTTGCAAGGTCCAGATAGGTTGTGTGGACTACCTTCCCTTCATCTATGGCTTTGGTGACTGTTTCGAAGAAGTCAACCAGGTTCAAAAGGCAGGATCTGCCCTTGACAAAGCCGAACTGGGTAGGATCTAATGTCTGTAGGTCCCCAATGTCTTTGTTTATGAGCTCCATGATGATCCTCTCCATAGCCTTGCAGACTAAGCTAGTCAGGCTTATGGGGCGATAGTTTCCAGGGTCCGTAGAGGCTCCACCTTTGTGGAGTGGGACCACTGTTGCTGTACGCCATTCTGTGGGCACATATCCTGTAGTGAGGCTGAGATTGTATAGCTGTTTTATTTGAGGGATTAGTTCCTCTTGGAGTTCATGTAGGACGCAACCTGGGACACCATCTGGTCCCATGGAAGCAGTGTTTTTTTTGCTTTGGGGAGGGCAGCCTTCACCTGAGCATCAGAGATGTTTGGGAGGCAGCCCTCTGCTGGGATAGATACTTGCTCTTTTGCGGGGAGGGGAGAAGTTTGCACTGAACCTGTCTGCCAGGATATTGGCGATGTCTGTGGGTTCAGTGTATTTTTTGTCGTTTAGAATCAACTCAGAACAAGTCTGGGAGTTGCATCCCAGGTTCCTAACATAACTGAAAAAAGCCTTATGATTGTCTTTGGTGTCCTGTGCAATTTTTCTCTCGAAGCTGGCCTTGGAGGATTTTATGAGGGATCGTAATTTTTTGCTAGTACTGATCAGAGATGCCTTCCCTATTAGGGATTTTGCTCTATCCTGTAGTAGCTTCCTCCTTCTGTTGTACAGTTTATTTATGGCAGGGATCCACCAGACTGGACGCCTGCCTTTGGATGATCTGGTCTTGGTTTTATTTGGGATAGCATCATTCATGCATTCCTGGAGATGTCCGTAGAATGCGTTTATATAGGATTCTGCAGTTTGGGCCGTAGTTTCCACTGGCCCTGGGGCCTTGAAGGATTCCACTTTGGTTTTGAGAAGTGAGAAGTTCGCTTTTGAGAAGTTTTTCACTGTGGTTTTCTGGGCTGGGGGTGGGGTCGGGATGTGGACATCCAGTGAAATTAATTTATGGTCTGATCTTACCAATGAGGGATATACTTCTGGTGTGGAGCATAGAGTCCCCATGTTGGTAATGATCAGGTCTAGTATGTTGTCCCCTCTTGTGGGAGTGGTGACTAGTTGTTCCATAGCATTTGAGTTTATAATTTCCAGGAACCTTTGGGCTAAGGTGCTGGGGCTTGAGTAGTGCTCCCAGTCAATGTTTGGGTAGTTGAAGTCGCCCAATATAATGGTCTTTGGAGAGATCTTCATGTTTTCCAATGTTTTCAGGAAAGCCAAGTGGGATTCCTGACTTTGAGAGGGTGGTCTGTAGGATGCTATAAACTGAAAAGCAGTCTTGCCCACTGTTAGTTGCACATGGATGGTCTCCGATACTTCGTGCAATGCCACTAACCTGGAGGTATGGATATCCTTGATAAATATGGAAACTCCCCCTCCTTTTGTGGTTCGGTCCGGGTTTTGGGGCCGAAAGCATGATATGAGGTATAGCCTGGTAGTGCTGGGGTGCTCTCTGGAGCCTTGAACCAGGTTTCTGTCACTGCACAGATATCGATGTTCTCCATACTGAGGAGAGCTTTGAGTGCGTGCATCTTGAGGTTAAGACTTCTGGCGTTAAGCAGCATTACCCTTAGTTTCTTGTTCCTTGTGCTGTCTATGGGGGTGGGTTTGACTTTTGAACCTTGCCTAAAAAAGGCACTATGGGGGTGGCAAGAGCTTTTGCCAATATCCGAAAGCCCAGTGGTGACAGGTGCAAGCCATCCCTAGCGAAGCAACGTGGCTTGTCGAGCATGTCATCCCAGGCTGACAGACCCTGGATCCCCTTTGAATGACACCAAAATTTTAGCCAATTGTTAAAATCGATCATTTTGTCTTTGTATTGTGGCATCATTCTAGGTGAGGGTAAGATGATGCTCAAGGTCAGGGTTATACCAGCCTGGGCTACATGATCAGAGAGCTCCTCTATGTCTCTTTTCACGTAGTCCAGGGAGGTACGTCTCAGGTCATTCACACCAGCATGTACAATGACTGAGTCATATTTGTATTTGCTTTGGAGTGACCTGAGTGCTTGCGTTATGTGGCGGATCCTAGCACCCGACAGGCAGCTCACCGTGACCTTCTCTTTATTCAGCCTGGTGAGCGGGACGTCAGTGTGTCTGACAATAGAGTCACCTATTACAAGAGTATCAGGTGTGTTATTCAGCCTTAAGGGCTGTGGCTGCTTGGCACACTGACTTTGTGGGCTATGTGTTGTGCGTGTTTTGTTTTGAGGTAGCGTTTGCTTGGATGTCTGCTTTGGAGGTCTCTGTTGCTTAGGTAGATTTTTATTTAGAGCCTCCAAGTATGTTTTTGTGTATTTATGTGTTTGGTTCGCTGATGTGGTGGGACTATGTGATACTGGAATTGTGTTGTGTGAGGTTACCTTCTCCTTCTGACTGGCTACACCAGTTTTGAGATGAGAGAGCTCAGCCTCCAGTTTGGCTAAATAGTTGCATCTCTCACATATATTTGAACCTGTTTGGAGGAGGAGAGGGTTGTCCGTGTACATGAGACAGTTGTAACATTGCCTCAAAATTCCCAGATTCACCAGCTGGACTGGAGAGGAAACCATTGACTGACCTTTGGACATGCTAGAGTAATATAGGGAAACTGAATTTAAGATGGACCAATAGAGGACAGGGTAATCGTAGAGAGTATAAGAGTAAGTAGTGCTTATGGTTTTAATAGTGCTAACTTGTAGGATTACTTAATTGGACCAGTGAAGGGCCTTAGAATGAGAATATGGTTCTGAGGGAAAAAGTGAAGAGCAGACTTTGTGGAGCCAGAAATAGTTGAAACCCAATTAGGCGGCGCTGCCCGCTGTTGCGCTATGCACAAAAATGCGCAAAACCGTGCAAAAGAAGGTTTTAAGAGAGGAAGATGAAGGAGTTTGGAATTGACCCAAAATGGCCAATAAAACTACAGTTTCAGGTCAGTAACCACTCCCACAGGGGCAGGCAGGCTGCTCAATGTTTTTCACTGCCACTGATCAACAGAGAGACTTCCCTTTAACCCAAGCAAAAAATGACCTCCAACAAACAAACATATTTCAAAGGTTGTTATGCTAACTGACCAAGAAGTTAATTTGCAGATTAGATAATGCAATTTTCCCTACTTACTACCCCTTTCCATGAGATCTTTTTGGGGCAAGACTGGGGAGGTAGTTGCAATTACCCATCCACTCACCCAGATTACATTTGAAGAGAGTAAGGGAAAGTGCAGTTGTGTAAGTAAACTTAGCATAACTGTAGATATTTAAACAGATCACTATTGCATAACACTACAGGAATGTATCTTGCCAAGGATAAGACATCCAGCTAGTATACAAAAGCCTTTTGACACCTTCCTTGTGTACCATGCATCTGCTGGAGTACAAGAGTGCTTGTATAAAAGTGGACATATGGGTACAAAAATTCAGATCTTTCATGCCCTAACTAAGGGAGGCTGTTACAGGAAATATGGAAAGACCAACAGTTCTACAACTGCATCAAGTAGAATGAGGGTTAAAGGGCTCCATCCCAGCCAAGGCACAGTTGTTGAGAAAAAAAATACATAAAAATAAGAACAAGGAAATGGAGGGGAGGGTGTTAGTACTGCATCTGTGATGTGCTGGAACATCTTACTTAGATAACTGTACTATGTTAACCATTAGATCACTGTTGTAGTATCAAAAGTCTATATGACATAATTGCAAAGCTTAGACAGATAGGGTAGAGGATGCAAGGCTAGAGCCCAGCAGATCCTGAAGAAAAGGCGTAGCAAAATCTGTTCTTCCAAAGGAAAAGGAATCAGTCTTGTAGTGTTTAGTGACAGTGCGCACTGAGGAACAAGTTACCGCCTCTAGAATGGCTCAAGAATCCACCCTTTCTAAAAAGCCCAACAAGCAGCCATAGCTCTAGTAGAGTGTGCCCCTTGGGGCGGGGGACTTTCTCCATGGTGATAATGTTAGAATAGTCTGGGATAACCATCAGAATACTGTTTGTTTAAAAAATGGTTGGCCTTTCTTTTTAACTTCATAAGAAATAAAGACTTTGTCAGTCAGTCTGAAGTCTTTTGTCGTATCCAAAAAGTATCTGAGTTGTTTGTGGACATCTAGGAAATGTAGTACTCTTTCTCCTCTCTCTTTTTTTGTTAAGGAAAGAATACGTGAACAGACTAGTTCAGAGTTAACTCTTAAACAACCTTAAGCATCAATGAAGGATTAATGCTAAGAGTCAGTTTATCATTATGAAAGACCAAAAAGGCCTGAAAAGATGTTAGGGTTTGTAACTCATGTACTGCCCTAGCTTAAGTTAGAGCAATGAGAAAATTTGTTTTCCTTTTGACAAACTTTAGGGAAGAAATATTTGAAGATTCAAATGAAGGTAAAGTTAGTTTCTCCAAAACAAAATTTAGATTCCATGATGGAACCACCTGTTTAATAGGTAGTCTAACATGGAACACCCCTTTTAAAAACTGTTTCACTTGGAAAGAAGTTAAAGAGAGAATCTAATTGCATACAAACTGAAATGGCCATAAGGTGTTCTTGATAGAAGTGTAATCTAGACCAGAAATAGGCAATCCAAACAGGTATGGGAGAACTAGAGATGCCCATCCCTGGGATGGGTGCTGGTCGCTGGTACTGCCACATCTTTTCTGTTTTACTAAGTATGATTTTCTAGTAGGAGGACTTCTAGCCTCATTTAATATCTGTTGCACATATATTAAAGGTTGCCTAAATGGGATCAAAAAGCTGTCATCGAACAGTTAACTTTAAGTTTGGGATGTATGGGGGGAGATGGAGAATCACTTGTCCTCTGTGAGTAGGTGTTTGGTAAATGCTCCTTTCAAGTACATATGGAGGGAAAACTACTGTTGTCTTGGCAAAATGGAGTTACCAGGAAAATCTTGTTAGAGTCCTGCTTTTTTTAAACACCTTTCCTCGGTGGTACAGCGGTAGCGTTGTTACCTCACAGCAAGAGGTTCTCCTGTTCGATTCTCGGCTGGAGTGCCTTCTGTGTGGAGTCTGCATGTCCTCCCCGCGATTGAGTGGCCTCCAAAAGACATGCGTAAGTGAGCATGCCTTAGCTGAAGGTTGGGCGTAGGGCTGGCAACTCAGCACCATAAAAATTGACTGCCAATCATTAGCAGACTGAAGTTCTGCTGTGGCGACCCCTAATCGGGAAAAGCCGAAAAGACAAACAACAACTTTAAATTATCACTTAAGATGTAGGCAAACATACATTAACAGAAAAGAAAACAAACTATTTAAACCTTTTTCCTTTTAAATACAATATAAATCATATATTTTTTTACTACGGTCATCAGTCCAACTTTAAAAAGTTGCTGAATTCCAGCCTTTCCTTAAACTTCACTCCTCCTCCTCCTGAACATTATTCTGCCTGTATTGTTCCCACAATTTCCATTTACTTCTATGTAATTTGCTACTTCCCTTAAAGATCCCTCTTCCAGTTCTTTTGTCTCTTTTATAATATTCAGTATCTCAAATACAGTTGGTGTAGACTTGGATTTCCATTTTCGTAGGATCATAGGATCATAACAAGTTACTAGGCTACTGGCCCTGAAGCCCTTATAAGCCTAGCCAGTAAATTAGCATGTTCCCACAAGTCATCAGTCGATGCCCCTGTCCAGCAAAGACACAGGTGGAATCCCAGGGGTGTATTTTCTATTTCTCACCCAGTCATCCAAGTTCCTCTTAAAGAGGGGATAATGAAGTACTCTGCTTGACATAGAGTGGAGATCTATTCCACAGAAGGAGGAGTCTCTGGGAGACAAATCTGTCCCGCCAGCAAGTCCTGTTGATGTCGCAGACGAAGTTGAGGTCTTGCGTGTGGATCACACGAGTGGAGTTTGGCTTGCGGATATGCAGCACAGTTTCATCAAGGTGGGGTCAGAGATTGTATGTCAGATATAGATCAATTCTGAGGAGTTTGTATGAAACAGAGTAGAGTAGAGGGACAGGGCTTTTAGTCTATCCATGCAGGATAGATTTTTGGAGCACTTTATTCTCCTGGTCAGGAACCTCTGTGGTCTCTCTAGCTGCTGCATGTGCTTTTCCAGATACAAGCAGAAAGGGGCATTATACTCGATGATGGGCCTGATAAGGGAGAAATATAGGGAAGATATGACTTACTTGTTCCTAGAAGAAATACCCTTGCTAATGAGGTGAGCCATGTAGAAAGCTCTCCATATAATGGAGGCAACATGGTGGTCAAAAGTTAGATTGCTGTCAACTTGGATGCTTAGGTCCCTCACAACTGCTTGTGTGTTTAGGATGTTGTTATTAATGTGATAATTTGTGGAGACTTCAGTCTTCCCAAAGGGGATGATGATGCATTTTTTGACATTTAGTTTGAGGCACCAGTCATTTGTCTGGGTGAGACCCTCTTGTAGTGTGTCAGCATCACTAGGGGAGTTGATGGCAGTGCCCAGCTTGCACCTTGGAGAAGTATATCCCAAACAGCTGGGGCCCCAAGACCAATCCCTGAGGTATGCTGCTTGTTATGGGTCTACTACTTGAGGTAGCTTCCCCTATTTTGACTGAGTGAGTTCCATCAGTGAGACGGTTAGCTACCCATCTGGTCACATATGGATTTATGTCAATCTGGGATAGTTTATCTATTATGCCCTAGTGGGGAACAGTGTCTAAGGCCTTGGCCAGGTCAAGGTAGGTGGTAAATACTGTCCTCCCCTCGCCCATGGCTTTGGTCTGCCAAATTTAACAGGCATGATCTCCCCTTGACAAAACTAAACTGTGTGGGATCAAGTGTTTGGAGGTTGCTGATGTCCTTGTTAATGTGGTCCATGATAATACATTCCATGGCCTTGCAAATCAGGCTAGTTAGTCTGATGGGTCTGTAATTTCCTGGATTGGTGGATGCTCCACCTTTGTATAGAGGGATGACAGTGGCTGTCCTCCACTTGGCTGGGATGAAACCAGTACTCAGGCTTAGGTTGAATAAGGTGCCTAATGGTGCTGCGAGTTCCTGCCTGAGTTGATGCAGGTTGAAGCCTGGGATGTTATCGGGTCCCATGGAAGCTGTGTTTTTAGCCTTTGAGAGGGTGGTAATGACTTGTTTCCTAGAGATAAGGGGTGGTGGGTAGGTGCTAGGGATATCCTGGATTACTGATGGGGAACAGAGGGGTGAAGTTTTCACTGAACCTGTCTGCCAGCAGGTTGGCTATATCCATGACATTTGTGGACATAGTATCCTTGACCATCAGTTCTGAGTAGATTTGGGTATTTCCCCTTAGATTGCAGACATATATGAAGAAGGCCTTATGATTGTCTTTAGTAGATGTGGCCAATTTGGACTCAAAGTGAGCTTTGGAGGACTTCACAAATACCATTATTTGCCTGTTTAGGCCAAGAAGAGATTGCTTCCAGTTCGACACCTGTTCCTTCTTGGTCCTGGACAGCCATTGTTTTTCTTTTTAGTAGAGTTTATTACAGCCGATGTCCACCAGACAGGTTTACTCTTTGTTGAGGAGGAGGATTTTGCTCTGTTAGGTATTGTTGAATCTATGCATTTATATAAATGGTCATATAGCACTTTGGTGTAGGTTTGGATATTAGTGCCATTTCCTACTGTTGGGGAGGGGGCTGTGAAGCTGTTTAGACATTCCCTTAGGAGGTTGTAATCAGCTTAGAAGAAGTTTTTTTGTTTAACCCTAGCTGGGGGGGAGGGTGTCAGGGGAGATGGTAACTTTGAAGGTGACCACTTTGTGCTCTGATCTTAACAGGGATGATGACACTGCAGAGGGGGTGGTGCAGTGGTTTCCTATGTTGGTTAGCACCAGGTCTAAGATGTTGCCAACTCTTGTGGCAGTGTCAACCAGCTGGTCTAAGGCACTGGTATTGACAAAGTCAAGTAATCTTTGAGCATTTGTGTTCTGGCTTGAATAATTCTTCCAATCAGTGGTTGGGTATTTAAAATCACACAGGATCAGGGTATAGGGTTGAATCTTAATAGATTCAAGGAGGTCCAGATAGGTTTTTTGAGCATCCTGAGTCAATGCTGGGGGCCTGTAGCTAACTATGATTTGAATAGGGGTCTTGTCAGCTGTTAACTGCACCTGGAGTGTCTCCTGTGTGTCATACTGTTGACCAGTCTAGAGGTGTGTATATAGTTAATATATATTGAAACACCACATCCTTTGGCTTTGCGGTCCTCAGATTGGGGTCTGTATGTGTGATAGGATGAGTAACCAGGTAAGGCTGGGGTGCTGTCCGCAGCTTTAAAACAGGTTTCTGTGACTGCACAAATGTCAGCATCTTCCAGGGTTAAAAAAGCTTGCAGTGAGTGCAGTTTCATGTTGAGACTCCTAGCATTCAGCAGCATGTCCTTTAAACTGCATTTAGATGAGATTCTCATGTTGGTAGATTTGACCTCAAGACATTGCCTAAAAAAGTCACTATGGGGGAGGCAACAGCCTTTGCCAGGAGCTTGAAGCCCAAGGGAGACAGATGCAGGCCATCTGTGGCAAAGCATCGTGGTCTGTCAGTCATGTCTTCCCAGGTCGACAGGTACTGGATCCCTTTAGAATGATACCAGAAACTAAGTCAGTTGTTAAATTCAATAATTTTTTGTTTGTATTGAGACATCATTCTGGGTGATGGTAGAATGCTGCTTAAGGCTAGTGATATACCTGCCTGGAACTCATATTCTGTGAGCTCAGTCATGTCTCTCTTCATATAGTCTAGAGAGGTACGTCTCAAGTCATTCATGCCAAGATGTACTATGACAGAGTCATAGCAGTACTTGTTGAGAGACTTGAGTGCATGGGTGATGTGGCGGATTCTAACACCTGACAAACAACTTACCACCTTATCCAGTCCAGTGAGGGGCACATCTTTATGTCTCACAATGCAGTCTCCTATGATTAATATATTGGGTTTATGGTTAAGTCTTGATGGGTGTGAGACACAGGCATCTGGACTGTGTGTGGTGTGGTAGGCTGTGAAGTTTGCATGTGTTTTTGTCTCGGAGGTCTCTTTTGTTTAGGTATGTTTTTGTTAAGAACCTCCGCATATGTGGGAGTGTGTTATGTTGGTGTTGGTGATATTTGAGATGTGGTGTTTGTGCAGTCAACCTTCTCAGTGCCAGGTATACTGGCTTGTGAGGGGAGAGCATAGACTCCAGCCTGGTAGTAAGAGATGGTTGGCCTTGTACATGAGACAGTTGCTACACTGTCTCAGGATGCCCATATTAATCAGATTGGTAAGAGAAACTGTAGGAAACTGTCCATCCATACATATTGGTCAGAATTGGTGAGGGGGATGACCTAAGGAGTGTGAAGGTGGAAAGAACTGAGATGGGTACTAGTAGCTTGTGTTTGTGTAGAGGCTGTAAAGAAGCTTCACTACCTCAGGATCGAGTGAGTGCTAGTAAGGGAAAAGTTGAAGCTGGAATACCTTGTAATGGGTTAATCAGCACAGCGGTAGTGTGTGATGCGCAGGCAAGTGCGACCCCATGCAAACACTTATTCTGCTCTTGGAGTCTCAGGGAATTTCTGCTACATCACAGTGATGAGTCCCCACTCCACAGCCTGGTAAAAAACTACCACAGCCCCCTGCAAACGCAGGGTTTAAATACCAGAAAAGATGGAGGAATCTAGAAGCTCAGATTACTACTCAATCCTGCTAACCCCTGCATTTTCAACCAATCACTCATGCTAGAGAAGGTCAGGCAGCCATATTACTCTCACTAACAGAGAAGGCAGGCTCCCACCAGCATAAGATGGCTGCCAGGAAACTTAGCAAGCAAAACAACCAGACCTGGATGCAGCAACCCTGTAGCCAGACTATGCTACTTGACTTGAACACAAAAAGTTCAATGAAATAAGTGTAAAAAAACACTTATTTTGCTCTTGGAGCCTCAGGGAATTTCTGCTGTCACAGTGATGAATCACCACTCCTTAGCCTGGTAAAAACAGTAATTGCTTTTTTGGCAGCCAACAGAATTAAACTTAATAAGGCCTTACTATGTCTAGGCAATTCAGATCCTGTATGCCAGCTCAAAAGATTCATTTTTCTTACTTAGACCCATTTGCTCACCCAAAATTTCTGATGAGTACTCTGTAGGAAAAATGTAAAATCTGCTAACTTATTACACTCACAAAACGTGTTCTCAGTTACATCTTTCTTCTCCATTATGCTGTCAATGTTTTCTATCTGTCTGAGGAAAAATTCTTTGAAGTCTGTTTGGGGTTTAAAATACCTAAGCAAACACTTCCAAGCAAAGATCCTTAACCTTCTGGACTTGGTTGCATACTTGGGAACCATACATATGTCTTCCCATTCTTTTCTTGTAAATTGCTTTCCCAGTCTCTGTTCTCAGTCTTTTGTAACCTCCTCTGATTGTTTTTTATAGTTATGCAATATTTTACATGGCCTACTAATTATCACTTTTGACAGCTGCTTCTGTTATAGATTCAGCTAAAAACTCTACCAGAGCAGGTCTTTCACTTAAAATTCCCCAATTTCTTTCTTTTTGCCTGTACTCTGAGATCAGGCCCGGGTAGGGAAGCAGTCTCTACCCTGCAAGCCAAATGTCTTCTTGGCCTCATCCCACTCTATTACCTTTCATACTTGAGTTATTTGCTTCTAATATCTTGGTTCCCATGGCAGGTTTCTTCAGCAAATTCCATCCCCCTCTCGCCTATTTTCTGTACCCCTTCTTGCAATCAACACTATTGGCAAAATCTCCTTTCTCCATTCTCATATTTGCTTAGTTCTTAGAGTACTTTCTGCTATTTTTATGAATATAATAGTATGTATGGTTGTTATTATTCGCCTTAAAAATCTGCATCCAAGATCCCACTCTCTCATTTCTTGAATTTCACCCAGCTTCATCATCATCCCTTTCCAATTTGAGTTATAACCTTCTGCTTGTGTTATGTATATGAGCCTTAACTGTGTCGTTCTAAATTATCCCTTCAAATCAAGTAATCCTAAAACAACTTGTGCTATTGGAAGGACCAGCTTATCCCACTTAACTCTTGCCTTCCTTCCCTCCCAGATAAATTCCTTTAATTCTTTATTAATTATTGTCCACAACTTCTCCTCGGGTTGACAAAAGTATGCCTGCCATGTATACAAGACTAAAGAGACTAAAACATTTTCATTGCTTATATCTTATTATCCATATCTATGAATAAGAGTTTCCAGTTTCTCATTTTTTGTATTATCTTTTGTTTAGTCTACTCCCGCATATCCTTAGCTGCCATAACAGAGGCATTTTAATCCATACTCCCAAATACTTTATCTTTTGTGTTCCCATAAATATGAGTATTATTGAACCACTTTGTGTGTGGATACATAATTTATGGCTAAAGCCTTTGTTTTATCTTCATTAATTTTATATCCCAAAAAGACTTGAAACTGTCTCAGAATTTTCCACAACACTGAGATGTCCTTTTCCGGATTTATCACATCATGGCTTCTAAAAACAGAGGTGGCTAACTTCACAACACCCATGTAAATGGAAAATAGGTGCATGACTGCTGAATCTTACACCAATGCACTGTCTGAGCACATACACAAGTGCATGGAATGGGCCATACCAAATAGAACCAAGACACTCTCCTCCAAAAAAAGGAAGCCAATCTGGTGGTCCATTACCAATATATTGACTGACAGGTTCAGTGCGAACTTTACCCCCCTTTTACCTCCCAAAGGGCTTATCACAATACCTGAGGAATGCCAAGTCCCTATTATCACAGCTACACAGGTAAAAACTGCACTGTCCAAAGCTAAGAATACAGCTTCCATGGGACCTGATAATATCCCTGGCTGTGTTCTGCATGAATTACAAAGTGAACTGGCACCATACCTGAGCACCCTGTTCAATCACAGCCTCATTTCAGGCTTTGTTCCTACCAAATGGCGCACTGCTATGGTCATCCCACTCCACAAAGGTGGAGCGACTACAGAACCTGGGAACTACCACCCCATTAGTCTGATGAGTCTGATATGTAAGGCTATGGAGTGCATCATCATGGACCTTATAAATAAGGACATAGGGAATGTCCAAACTCTGGACCCCACGCAGTTTGGGTTTGTGAAAGGAAGAGCATGCCTGCTCAACTTGATAGACTTCTTTGAGTTTGTCACCAGAGCTGTGGATGAGGGCAAGGTAGTTCACACAGCCTACCTAGATCTTGTCAAGGCCGTCGACACCATCCCTCACTCAGGAATCATAGATAGACTCACTAAACTCGGCATAAACCCCTATGTCATAAGATGGGTTGCCAACTGGCTCACTGATAGAATCCATACTGTGAAAGTAGCGGACTCCAAATCTGACTACTGACCAGTTACAAGTGGTGTCCCACAGGGATCAGTCCTAGGTCCTCTTCTGTTTGGCATCTACTTCTCTGAAGTTCAAGCCAACACAAAGGGACTCTGGCTGACCAAGTACGCAGATGATTGCAAATTGAGAGCCATTATTGATTCTCCAACTGATGTAGACATTCTACTAAAAGGCCTTACTGACACCAGTGACTGGTGCCAGATCCATGGCCTTAAGCTCAATGCCAAACAGTGCATTGTCATTCCCTTTGTGAAAAATTCGGTGCCCATGAACTACCACATAGGCGGTAGTCCACTAAACACTGAAGGTATGATAAGAGACCTGAGGACACAGATTGACAGCAACCTCTCCTTTGATAACCATATTGCCACTGTAGTCAGAAAGTCCTTCTATGTGGCACATCTCATTACAAAAGGTTTCTCATCCAGGAAGAAGGTCATAATCCCTCTCTACTTGTCCCTCATTAGACCTGTTATAGAATACAATGCCCCATTTGGTATGTGCCTCACTAAACATCTACAACAACTAGAAATGCCACAAAAATATTAGGCCTTAGACACATGTCCTATACGGACAGACTCAAAAACTCCAGCTATACTCTGTCTCTTATCGCCTACTTAGGGGCACTCTCTGCTTGACCTACAAAGCCATGTCTGACCCATAGCTGCTAGATATGCTACAGCTAAAGAAATCCCAATGCCTCCATGCCACACGCTCCAGGGACCTAAACCTCATTACCACAATAAACAGAACATGCTGTAAGGACAGGTTTTTAACCCAGAGACTTCCCATACTCTCGAACAAACTTCCCATTCACGTCAAGCAGAGCACTTCACTGACCCTCTTTAAGAGAAATCTTGATGAGTGGATGGGCAATAGGAAGTTTACCCTGGGGATCACTTAAGTGGCCTTGCTTGACAGGGGCACTAGGAACTATCTTTGGGCGGCATGATGCCAGGGAATCTTCTTGGGCTAGGCTTATATAGGCTCCAGGACCATTAGCCTAGTAGACACCTATGAACAAAATAAAATCATCTGCAAATAAAGCTAACTTTTCTTGATGACCATACGAATGCTATCCTTGGATTTCTGTATCCCTTAATTTCTTTGCCAAAGGCTCTAAATATAAAGCAAAAGAACAAAGGGGAAAGAAGACACCCCTTCCTGGTTCCTGTGTTCAAACTCATCTTATCTGAGAGGACCCCCCCCCCACTTGAATTCTTGCCTCTGATCCTTCATATACCCTTCTAATTGCCCTTATTCCTGTGTCAGGCAATGCAAACCTTTCCAGTGTCCAACTCATGAAATCACAACTTACACTGTCAAATTCTTTCTCTGCATCAAGACCCACCAACAACAGAGGTATTTTTCTTATATTCTGCTTTCCTATGGATCATTATTGTTTTATTAATGTTGTTAAATGTTTGCCTTCCTTCAACAAACCCACACTGATCAATATCTGTCTATTTTGGCAACACCTTTGCCATTCATTTAGCTAGTATAGACATAAACACCTTATAATCATGGTCTGAAATTGAAATTGGTCTCTATGAACCTGTGTCTGAAGGGTCTTTGCCATCTTTAGGTAACACAGCCACCACAGATTTCTTCCAAGATCTTGCTGCTTCCCCTCTTTTTAAAATACTGTTAAACAAAATCTCCCTGATCTTTATCATTTTCTTCCCGCCTAATTTACAAACTTCTGCAGGAATGCATCTGTTCCTGGAGACTTTCTTTAATAGGGCTTTGGTCATTAAGGGAAAGGGGGCACAGAGGATCATTCCCATCCATGGGAAAGAAAAGATATATTCTCCAGACAGGTTTGGAAAGAGTTCTGGTACAGAAATGGTGTAACTGTCTGTTATGAATGCAGACAAACAGATCTATTTGGGGAGTTTCCTACAAGTGAACAATCTTCAGGAAGACTGTTGGATGCACATGCACATATGCATTGTGAGGGTCTGTCGTGGGTCTGCTTAGAAAGTCTGCAGTAGTGTTCTGCTTCAATGGGATATAAGTTGCCTGCAGGAAGAGACGGTGATGAGATACTACCTCCCTAGAAATCATGGCTGGAGTACAGAGGAAGAAAAGGCCCGATCCCCTTCCTCATTTGTTCATGTACCACATTATTGTAGTGGTGTCTGTGATGAGCAAAAGTTGTTGCTCCAAGTGGTTAGGAAGGAGGTAGGCTTGTATTTTGTCAAATTTGGTTTACTTATCACAGGAGTTCTTTCTTGACAAATCCAAAAACTGGCAGAGGAAAGGACGACAGATGCTGGTGTTGAGTTCATATGGATTTCAGGAATCACTGGATTTTTCTTATATGCAGTCTGGCTAAAGGGAACCATTAGGATAGTTGAAGCCACATGGCCCAGTATTCCGTTACAGTAGTCATGGATCTAAGAACTGTAGCTGGCAGAATGATACCTTCTCTGGTTGGAGGTTGGCCATCATGAGACAAGTATCCAATAGACATCATAGAAATGCTAACCTTGGGATGTGGTAAGGGAAGATTTCTCCAAGTTTAGATTGAAGCCTAGTTTTTGAAAGAGGTTTATGGTGAAGAGAAGGGATGTCAGAGTGTCTTGAACTGATTCTAAGATGAGGCAATTGTGTAAGTTGGGATAAATGTGGATTTTCTGAAGCTTGTAGAGGACAACTGGTTAAATCAGGAAAACATTGAGGCTGTGGAGAGTCTAAAGTGTAAGGATATAAATTCAAAATGTAGTCCAGACATAAACAAATCTTAAATAACATCTGACGTTTTTGTGGATAAGGATGTGATGGTATGGATCCTCGGGATTCAGAGTAACTAGAAAGTCCTAGTTTGAAAGAAAAGGAAAATCGACTGTATGGTTAACATTTTAAACTTTTGATATTTAGAAAAGTGTTTAAAACTGAAAGAGCTAATGCTAGTCTCCAGGTGACTTTTTCCTGGAGTAAAATCTCTGGGACTGGGAAGCAGGTTCTGTAACATCCTGAGCATGCATTTGAGATGGAATCTTGAGACACAATCTGAAGAAACAGATGTGTTTGATTCTGTGGATGAAGAGGGATTCCTGATTTTGTAGGGAGAGAGGGATTCCATTACCTTTGCTACCTATTTTGGACTACTTCTAGCACTCAGGCATTGGGTGTTATTTGCTTCCAAGAAGGTATGGCAAGAGATAGATTGCCTGCTTTTTTGAGGGGGTGGCTGTGGGATAGGGGAAGGGAGGAATGAGTGCTTAGATAGTCATGTGCTTTTCTTTGATTGTGTAGACCCCTGGGATTCGCTGCCATTTTTCTTAGTGTCCCCCTACCATTTTTTGTACAGCTGTTTTCCAAATTTTTGTTTTCCTGGATTAAAAGGCTTTTAGTAAAAAGGGCCCAGGGCTGTATGGCTAGATTCTGCTATACTTAGGGACTGTTGACTGAAACGGTTGTTTTGTTTCCCTGCATTAGCCTGCCCTTTTCTTCTAAATGCTTTAATACTTCAGCACAGAAGCTACCAAAAGGGAATCTTTTTCAAGGGGGCATTAAGAATCTGTGATTTAACATCTTTGGAAGACTCTGTAACCTTATCCAGGTATACCTCCTCATTATGTATCTTGTTGCTTCAGCTCTACAAAGTGTATCAACTGCATCATAAGAGCACTTCAAAGTATGCGTTGTTACCTGATATATAGATGAAAGCAAATTAGTCAGAAAAGATTTTGAGTCTGAAGCAGGTAAATCAGAAAGAATTTGATGCATATCTGAAAATGCAGCAAGGAGGAATTTGGCCATATGAGCTTGACAATTTATAGCTCTGAAGGCGCAGGTTGAAGATGTACAGAACTTCTTGTCAAATCTGTACAATGCTCTGCTGTCTTTGTCATTGGTAATGTGGTTAGAAAATGCTAATGGATTAGAAATTCCTTCTTTGTCAACAAAAAATGACACTAGGGTCTGTCAGAGGATTTCTGAAAATGTGTTTGTGTGGTTCCAACACCTTATAAAGCTTGCTAGGCTTCTTAGACATAGGACGTTGAGCCTCAGGGAGGAACAAGCTGGAGTGGAAGGTGCTTCATTTTCTAGTATTTTTTTTTGTGTCTCAAAACTCAGTAAGGGAACCTACCACCTCTTCTCTTAAGAAGACTTGAGGTATACCATCTCTTCTGGGTAGTTGCCTGACATCCAGACTTAATTAACTTGCTTAACTCATCACCCATAGTGGCTTTCAGCAGAGAAACACCAGAGGGCTAGGGAAGATTAGACTGACAGTTCATGGGCTCCATGCTGAACACAGTGGATTACACTGGAAACCAGTAAACATATCAAACAATGTTACCAAAAAACTTTCGCAACACAAAAAAGACATGGCTGATAAAACCAAAGAAACAACTTTAATATACCAAAACAGCTAAAAGCTTTTGTCTTTCCACTCTCCAAAGACTTTATCAGAACACAGACTTAATAACATCACATGTGAGAGTGTTCAATCTCGCCGTTTGTTCTTAGACACGGGTTCGGAGCCGATCCTCGGCTCCGAGTCGGCCGCATAGCAAAGCTCTGCATCTTAGAGAAGCTCGAGACCAGGCTATATCCCACAATCCTCCCTGCCATTACTCAGATCTAGTTTGCCGCTGCAACAGGTCACATCGCTACAGAGAGCTCGGACCAGAGAAATTGTTGTTAGACAGATAAGATAGTCTTTTTTCTTTGTTTCAAAAGTTCTTAGACTCCTATAGTTTTTTGATATTTTATTTTCTATACTATAGTGTGTGTGTGTGTGTGTGTGTGTGTGTGTGTGTGTGTGTGTGTGTGTGTGTGTGTGTATTGTAGTTAGTTTTTTATAGGTTTCCCTTTTTGGGGCCTACCCTTACTTTAACTGTAAATTCTCTTTAAACTTAAAATTATTAAACTTTAAATTCCCTCTTCTTTACAGTTTACTGTTATGTCTGAAAAAGCCAAGTCTGGTTTTAAAAGGTGTCAGTGTGGACAGAAAATGTCCATCACTGACAACCACACTTCCTGCGTCTACTGTCTTGGCCCTCTCCACTTGCAAGAGGATTGCTCTATTTGCCATTCCTTCAGTGGGAGGGTCATGACAGATAGAGGACTTCTTAAGCCTGCCTTCCAGGAGGCCTTGGACAAGTCTGACCAGGCTTCTAAGTCCTCAAGATGTCGGAGCCCATGTCATCGGCTCGAGTACATCTTCTAAAGTTCGATCACGGTTCCACAGACTTTTATCTCTCACTGAGCCCCAGGTCTTGGAACCGGTGTCGGAACTACCGCCACCGTCTATCCTTCGGTTGGTGCCATCTTCGGCCCCTTCGACCCGATCTTCCAGACCATTATCCGATACTGATGTGGATTGTGTCATGCAGAAACTTATGGAGAACACAATCCTTTCCAAATTGATTGCAGTTTCCTCCCAATTGGTGTCGAAACTAGAAGGCCTTCCCTTATCTCCAACAGGTCCTCCTTCGAGACCTAACCAGTCTTCGGAGCCGGAAGAGGATAAGCCGATGATAGTGGAGCCCTCGGTGCCAAAACCGTCCATTGCACGATCAACACCATTTACCTCGACTCCATCGGAACCTATAGGTGAGTCACGGAGTCGACTATCTCTCCTTGGTTCCGGGACCGAGAGTCTTACCGACCTTTCGGTGCCGACTCTCCCTCTCGGGGCCTCGGCGCAGATCAGCTCGGCTCCGTCCTCGGGGTCGAGACCCATGGGCCCCGTGTCTCGGATTCTTCCATGTTCTTCGGAACCGGGGGAGTCCTTGACCCGAGGTTCAGGGGTTTTTGACCTTATGAGGAAGGTTTTGTCTACACAGACAACCACTTCATCGGACGCGTCTTCTCCCTTAAGGAGCCGCTCTCTGTTTCTGTTCCCACGACACATCCAAAGCGTGGAGCACCATTGTCTCAGCCATCCCCAGAGGATGCCCCCTGTTCCTCGGAGGCCTCACCGGAATCTCCCTCCGATGAGGTTCCGAGGAAAAGATTGTGCAAGAGGAGGCACTTAGATTCCCCACAGGAATCTCTAACTTCTGACACTGACTTGGATGAGTCAGAGGGGTCCCCAAAATCCTCTGAGGATGTCTCATTTATGGACATCTTGGAGATATTAAAACAGAGGGGTGATTGGCAGTCCCTAGCCCCCACTGAGGACGAGTCGGTGTTGCTGAAGGCATTTGGTGCTCAACCTTCTGCCTCCTGGGTTACTCCGCCCTTCGATGAGTTAATGGATTTGATTGCTCGGGCGTGGGAGACACCGGACACAGTGGAACCGGTCCCTTGAAAACCAAGTAAATTTATTACCGCCTCCCAGGACAAGACTTATCTCACCAAAGGAGTCCGGTTGATATGGTGGTGGCCGCAGCCACTAAAAAGGAGATGTCGGAGTCTTCCTCTTCTGTTCATCCTCCTAATAAAGATTCTAGGACTATGGACAGATACGGGAAGTGATGCGATTAGTTCAGCGACTTTTTCCATGTGTTCGTTAAACTATTTGACACATTTTACATGACTACAGAGAGATCTCATCAAGGAGCTGTGAGATACCCTCCAGGGTAACACAGATGCTGCTGTTTCAGATAAGGTAACAGCACAAATTAACACCCTTACCTCCGTAGTGAACTTGTCCATGAGGCTCATCTCAGTCGCGGCTGAAGGGGTAGGGTCAGCAGCTTCAGCGATTGCTCTGAAGACAATCCTGGATGCGGCTGTGCTCTTTAGCCTTCAAGTCTTCTTTCGCTTTGATGGTGCCACTCTTTTTGGGCCCAAAGTGAAAGAGACATTAACTCGGTGTGAGTAAGAAGGAAATACTCTGTCTGCTGTTGGAGTCTGTTTTTCCGTTCCATCTAGACCCCAAAGGGCAATGAGGCGGAAAAATGTGGTTCCGTAGAACTCAGGGATCTTTCCAGGCCACACAGAGTGAACCCCCAGAGGCAGGGGGCAGACATGGAAGACGCCCGGCAGAGGGGTCCGCAGAACCAAGGCGACAGGGATACTATCCCTGGTAAGCCTTTCCAGCACTCCTGAATGGGGGCCCGACTGTCCTGCTCTGGAGGCAGTCGGGGGTCACTTGGCTTTATACCCACAGGCCTGGCTAACTCTCACCTCAGACTCCTGGGTAAAAAGCATTGTAACCAGAGGATACAAAATACCCTTTATGTCAACTCCACCCCAACAAAGAAAGTCTCCAGATGTGCCACCCAGTCTGCGAGGCCAAGCAGCAATAGAAATTTCAAAGCTGCTCAAAAAAAGAGTCATTCAGTCAGTCCCGGCGGACCAAAAAGGATCCGGAACTTACTCAAGGTTCTTTTTTAGTTCCAAAAAAGACAGGGGACTGGAGACCCATTTTGGATCTCAGCAATCTCAATACCTTCGTGAAGAAGGAAAAGTTCCGGATGGTCACGCTTCAATCGATCCTTCCATTTTTACAGAAGGACGACTGGATGTGCTCGATAGATCTCAAGGATGCGTACTACCACATCAAGATGACCAGACTGTCCAGAGATCACCTGTGCTTCCGGCTGGGAGCCAGTCATTTTCAATTTCGAGCCCTGCCCTTTGGGCTCACCTCAGCCCCCAGGGTGTTCACCAAATGCATGGCAGTGGTAGCGTCTCACTTGAGATGTCTAGGATTCCGGGTGTTTCCCTATCTGGATGACTGGCTCCTCACCGCCACCACAGAGCGTCACCTCATACAAGCCAGAAACTATACAGTCAACCTTTGTTCCCACCTAGCGATTTCCATAAACTTCGAAAAATCTGTCTTACTGCCCTCACAGCATATTTCATTCATCGGAGCGGACCTAGATACGCGCTTAACATTTGGAAAAGCCTCAAGTAAGGGCTTCATCCCTCAAGGAACAGGTTCTTCTTCTACTGCAATGCAGGAAATCCCCGGCCAAATTGGTGTTGAAGGTTTTGGGACTCATGGCAGCGTCCCTGATTGAGGTTCCCATGGGGAGATTGCACATGAGGCTCCTACAATGGCTGTTGTTCACGCAGTGGTCGTTCCAGCAGTTACCCCTAACGCACGAGATTCTGATAACAGATTCTTGCAAGTGAGACCTCTCATGGTGGGTGTCCACTCAGGATCTCACTGTGGGTCGTCCATTTGTTCTACCGAATCCGACGGCCACTATAACCACGGACGCTTCCCTGATAGGGTGGGGGACTTTTTCAGGGAAGAACAGTCCAAGGGGAATGGTCCAACATATAGAGTACAACCTGCACATAAACGTTCTGGAAATGAGGGCGGTGTTCTTGGCGTTGCAACACTTTCAAACCCTCCTACCTCTAGGAACAGTAGCAGTTCAGACAGACAACATGTCTATAGTCTGGTACATAAACAAACAAGGGGGAACCAGATCTTACCCATTATGCAGGGAGGCCATGAGAATTTGGCAATGGGCAGAGTCCACGGGTCACTTTCTGATAGCAACGCACATCCCGGGGTCATCCAACGTCATTGCGGACAGGTTGAGCAGAGCCATCCTGTTACCTCACGAGTGGTCCCTCAAACTACAGGTGGCGGAAAGAATTTTCCGCAAATGGGGCCAGCCTTGCTGCGATCTATTCGCCTCCCTGATGAATACCAAATGCAGAAGCTATTTTGCCCTTCTACCCCCTCCAGGGGATGTCCCCAGGGACGCACTGATACACGATTGGCCCCCGGGTCTCCTATATGCATTCCCACCTACCCCCTTGATTCCCACATTTCTTCAGAAAGCCATGAACCTGGAAAGGACAGTTATACTTATAGCCCCATTCTGGCCTCGACAGATATGGTTCCCCTTTCTTCGAGCCCATCAAACAGAGGAACCTTGGATCCTGGACCCAGTACCAGATCTACTGACACATTAGTCGGGAGTTCCTCACCCTTCTCTTCTATCCCTCAAACTAGCAGCTTGGCTGCTCCACCTCTCCACCTAGCCAGTTCTGATCTACTTTCTCCGGCAGTTCAACGCATTTTGGTTGCCTCTCATAAGGCTTCCACCACAAAACTTTACAAGAGTAAATGGGAACGCTTTGTGTACTGGGCATCTAGTCAACACTTGGATCCCTTGGTTGCTCCTTTACATAAAGTTCTAGAATTTCTATCCATCCTTTTCCATGAAGGAGCCTCTACTTCCACACTAAGAGTACAGCTGGCGGCCATATCCAACTTCCATGTTGGTGAGGACGGTTCTTCTATTATGTTCCACAGGCTTTGTAAGGCTTTTATGAAAGGTTCCTTCCATCTTTGTCCGCCCGTCAGAGATCCTTTATTCCCATGGAATTTAAATTTGCTATTGTCACAACTAATGTTGCCTCCCTTTCAACCAGCCTTTTCTTGCCTCCTGAAGTTTTTGTCATGGAAGACTCTTTTTCTTGTAGCAGTTACTTCAGCTCAGAGAGTGTCAGAGCTCCAAGCACCGCCTTACTTAATTTTCCACCCAGATAGAGTCTCTTTACGAACAAATCCGTCCTTCCTTCCTAAGGTATGTTCTGTCATAAATATTAATCAGTCCATTGAACTCCCTACTTTCTTCAAAAACCATACCAGCAAGTTGGAATATATGCTACACAAGTTAGATGTCCACAGACAGCTAAGATTTTATTTGGACAGGACTAAAGACTACAGAAAAACAGATCAACTTTTTGTTGTATTTGCAGACAATAAAAAGGGCATGGCAGTTACAAAACGTACGCTGTCTAAATGGCTTACTGATTGTATAGCCTTTGTGTATTCTAAGTCAAATCAGGCCTTGCCCACCAAACCTAAAGGCCATTCTACTAGGTCCGTCTCCACTTCCTTGGCTCATGCAGCTCGCCTGCCTTTGGACACGATTTGTGCAGCAGCCACGTGGTCTAAACCACATACTTTCATCGCTCATTATAGGGTTGACAAAGCCTCCAAAGACAGGACATCTTTTGGTTCCACAGTGCTCAGGAACGTTCTTCCATGAGTCACTCAGGGTGACGGAGCTAGGGACGCTACCCGTGTGTAAGAACAAACGGCGAGATTGAACACTCTCACATAAAGAAGTTATGTTCTTACCATAACGTTCCATGTGGAGTGTTCATCTCGCCTTTGTTCTTACATTTTCCCCCTTCCCTCCCTCACGTGTTTGGAAGAACGAGTAGGACTAGAGTCTGGGCCACATGTCTTTACCTCTTCCGACTGTATATTACCTCTTACCTCATAGGGTATATTTCGTTACCCTTTAGTTAATTTGTCAGTGAGATGGTGTCTCTGAATTTTTGTGGCAGTTTGTAGCCTTAGCACCTCAGGGTTATTGTTAGTCTGGTTTGATTGCAAACTAGATCTGAGTAATGGCAGGGAGGATTGTGGGATATAGCCTGGTCTCGAGCTTCTCTAAGATGCAGAGCTTTGCTATGCGGCCGACTCGGAGCCGAGGATCGGCTCCGAACCCGTGTGTAAGAACAAAGGCGAGATGAACACTCCACATGGAACGTTATGGTAAGAACATAACCTTTTTTCATGACCACTAGTCAAAACCGACTTGAGACGTGATTACACACAATGAACTACTAGAAGAAAAAGAACTGTTTAAGGCAGTTTAAATTGTATGCTTATAGTCTGCTTGGATTAAATGAAATGGTTTCCACTGTATCTGCTTTAAGGTTACTATCCTTTTATGTATGGTGTCTCTTTAAATGAAAGGAAAGTAGTGACCTTTTATGGGATTTGTCTACCACATGCATATTTTCCTCTTCTACTAGACATAATTCTCAACAACTCTTAGTGAAAGTATAAAAGAAGGTCCCCTGGGTGTTATTTGTCTATCTAGAAAGCTGAAGTACGAGCCGACCATGCAACTGAAGCTGCAGTAGAGGAGATGTCTGACTGAACTCTACCAAACATGAGTGGCCAAAGTACTGATCCTTGGAGGGGATACTAGTGATCATGAATCTTGTTGAGGAGAGGGTACCCCAATCTTAATTTGCTAGATTTTGTCCATGAACTGTTTGTTATCCAGCAGATAAGATAAGGGTTTACATTTAGTTTGATAAGTTTATGATGTTGGCATGATGAACTTTCTCACAAGCTTTGGCTCAGTTAAGGCAAGCTGTGTGTACCGACTTGCCCTCCTCCAGGAGCTTTGTCACTTTTTCAAAGTAACCCAGGTTAAGTAGATGGGATCCTACCTTCACACATCCAAAATGATTTGGTTCAAGCGACAGTAAGTGGACAATGTTGATGTTTATGAGATCCATAATGATGCATTACATTATCTTACAAGCAAGGTTTAATAAGATTATTGGTTTATAGTTGCCAGGATAGGATCAGTTGTGGGGCTTCCCTTAACAGTATTTCTCCAAGCCTCAGACACAAAGTCAGACCAGAGGCCGAGGGTGAACAGACTGTAGAGCAATTCAATAATGTGGTGCTTTATGTTAGCAAGAAAAGACACCCAGGCACATTTTCAACCCCCTTTGAGATAGTATTTTACACCTCCAGCAGAGCCTTTAATGACATATGCAGAGGTGAAATTTGGGGGAGGCTGACAAGAGGTCAAAAATGTGTGGGTTAGGTGGATATAGAGGGTAGACGTTTGAACTAAATTTGTGTGCTAATAGGTTGTCGATGTTTTCAGGGGTAAAATACATGGAGACATCATGTATCAACTCAAAGCAGTTCTGGGTGTTGTTCCTTCTGTATTTGATATATTTAAAGGTAGGCTTGTGAGTTTCTTTAACAAAGGAGCCAATTTTGAATTCTTACTTGGCTTTGGATTTTTTTTGTACTCTTTGCCATTGCTACCTATCAATCAAAAACCCCCTACAGTTAGCCCATTCATTCCATTTCACCTGGGTGAGGGTTGACTAGGAGGGGAATGCTATTTAGACAGTAATTTGGGGTGGTTTAAGGGCTTTCTTATTAGCCTAACAATCCACTCAAATATCCAGTTTGTGGAGCCAGAGGGGGACATGCAGTTGACTCTCTGTGCTGGTTGTCTCTCATTTCTGCAAAGGATGTTGCCAGCAAGCAGCTACTCCCCGTCATCAAGCACAGGAAGTGGTTTCCCTGTTCTGCAGTACAGATGATAGACTTCCCTATGTGCTCCTGAATGCCTGTTATCCTGCACCTCCCCAACCCCGGAGAGGAGAGTGTGTACTCCCATCATTCTTCTCTTCTCTTTCTATCTCCTTGCCAGGGACACTAATCAAACCTTGATCAACTGGATCACAAGAAGGGATCCATCCCTCTGTACCCTGGAGCCAGGTTTGCTTTGAAAGAGTTCATTGTTTCTAAGCTCTTTAAGTTTTTCGGTTAAATTTTGAGGTGTAGAGGAGTTTTCTTGTTAGCATTTTACCAAAGTGGTTTAGTCATAAACACAACATTCCATTTGTTATGGATCAGAACCATTGTCTCAATGCAGATATTAAGGGAATATGCAAACCTTTCTATGTATAGTGTACGAATGCAGCAGTGTTTGATTAAGGGTCCTTAATGGGAAAGGGCACTTGAAATTCCTCAGGAAATCATATAGTTGGAAGTTAATTTGTCTTAGGGAGAACCTCTGAAGGTGGTAGAGTTTGTTTGATCCCTTTCTTAGCACATTTGTAGTCCTTTTGCAGTTCTGATACGTGAGTAGTCATTTTACATTAAAGCCACAATTAATCTTTTCTACAGTTATTGACTTAACTAGACCTATAATTTTTAATGAGCAAAGTCTGTACTTTCCTTTTACAAAACCTCTTGAAGGAATGCTTTTCAGCTGTACTATCAATGAGTTGGATTCAGGACAACAGAAATAAGACGGCAATTTGGCCTCATAACCTGTCCTCAGAATATTTCCTGCATTTCTTCCCCTGTGGTTCAGTATTATTAATAGATGTTGACAATATTATTCCAGACACTTCATTCTCTTTAGTGTGACATTCCAAGAGCTCTTTCACACAACAGTTAATAATTTCCATGAAGTGATTTTGCTGATAATTTCTTACAGCGTCTTAACCTGCTGCATGGAGACCGTCTGAATGCTGGGAAGTGAAGTCAGGAATGGATTTCTCACACTGGAGGGGCTGTCTTGGAAGACAAGGGGCGGATGCAAAGTGCCACTTACAGGCAAACACCTTCAGAACAGCAGGGAATGGCAATTTAAATGTCGGCTTGATTTGTTAGTACTTATCAGCTCACAAGTTGCAAGTGATGCTTCCGTGTCACTTCACAGTAATCATGTTCGGCAGGTACATGTCTCCCAGAAACTGGTAATTTGCTACTCATTTGTCACTGTTTTCATAAAACCTGTGTTTTTTCATAACATGTCAAAAATTCTATTAGTATCTGTTTGGATTTCTTGTATTTAACTTCTAAATCTGGCAGCAGCAAGTATTTTAAAAGTGCAATCCCAACAAAACTTTTGTAAACCTAGTACATTCTGCCTTCTTGATTTATATATTTATTCTGTTATAGCTATTTGTTGCTCACCTTCCAGAATACCATGCAGTTTTACATTTTTATCTTTTTCCTTGACCTCCATTCCATCAAGTGTTCCCAGCCTATTTATATTATTCCTCCAAATATTGCACTTTTCCTGTTTAAGAGGCTTCATGGCTGCTTAGTGGTCATGCAGGGCATTCTGCTTCATCCATTACGACCTCTCCCATATGTTTCATACATATTCAGTCAGTTCATTCAGGTTTCATCCATTACGACCTCTCCCATATGTTTCATACATATTCAGTCAGTTCATTCAGGTTTCACATTTCAATTCATGTGGCTTCCAAGCAGTGATGGGAATAATATATTACAATATGAAATATATTACTGTAATATATTACAAGTTCTAGTAACATGTACTATAACTAGTTACTTTTTTATAATAGTAATAAAGTAATAGTAATATATTACATTTTTTAGTAACTAGTAACTTAAATGTGAGTTACTTTTGCTTAGACCAGTGGTTCTCCCCATGGGCGATATCACCCCCTAAAGAGTGACAGAAATTTTCCGGGGTCCTGGATAGTATGAATAGTAATCAGATGTTAGGAGGTAATAGAGATTTTGAAGGGGCAATTTGCATAAAAAAATTACAATATAATGTTGGCACAACTCATAACATGTAGCATTAACATACTTCTCAGCTGTACCAAATTCCTCAGCATTTCCGGATTTTGGGCTTAAAATAATAGGGTGCCACAAATTCCCAATTGGCCCTATTAAACACCAATTTTGGCATGCAGACAAGGGTGCTGGAACCATCCCACAGGCTTCAATTAAAAAAAAAAAAAAACACCCTATGGTGGCAGCGTCTTCTCCTTTAAGGAGGACCATTTGCTATTTCTTACTGATTATAGGAACAATTACCAATGTCATTGATTTCATGACCCACATGTAAATAATGCCGGGGGAGGGGTATAAGGATTCAGATTCAGGCATGTATTATTCTAATTCACTTTTCAGATTTTGTGTAAGCCGCAGTGGTACAGCAGTAGCATTGTTGCCTCACAGCAAGAGGTTCTCCTGTCGATTCTTGGCTGGAGTGCCTTCTGTGTGGAGTCTGCATGTTCTCCTCGTGGTCGAGTGACCTCCGAAAGACATGTGTGAATGGGTGTGCCTTCGCTGAAGGTTGGGCGCCAGGCTGGCAACTCGGTGCCATAAAAAAAAATCTCTGCCAATCATTAGCGGACCGGAGTTCTGCTGTGGCGACCCCTAACTGGGAAACGCCAAAAAGACAAACAAACTTACAGATTTTGTGTCAGTATGCATTTTGAACAATAAGATATACTGAATTGTTGAAATCCTCAACAATTTAACAAAAAATCAAGCATTTACCAGAGGCAGGGCAAAAATGAAGGCAAAATCAGGAATAATTGTTGTTTGTAAGGTGGACGGCATGTTAGTGAGTTTGTGTTTCAGATGTTTGCCCGATGTAAAGAAACATAGTTTCAGAGTCGGTGTCCCACAGAGCTCATAACTGCTCAGCATCTCAGCCCAAAAAATTTTAAACATAGCCATTAGCCAAACATAATGTGTGGAGGGGACAGTGGTCTGAAATCAGGAACACATTTTTGGTACGGTGCTTATAAACTTAGAACAGTTTTAGAATGGCATGTTTTGTATTAGTGTGCATTTTCTGAAGGATATCAAAAATTAAAACATTTTTGAGAAAGGGTAATGCACTGCAGTCAACTAATAATGATAATAATTACAGCTGTACTTGACTGACATAACTATAGAATTTTCTACAAGTGTGGTGTTATGTTAAAATAACGTAAGTGCAGCTTGTACAGGTTTTACAAACTAACAGAGCCACGCATTCTCTCACAGTTATAGTAAAGCAGCTAAAAGTTAGTAAGTCCATGAGTAGAATGGGAAATATTTTAACTGTCCTCTACAAGCATACATGCCATAATTAAAGTTTGTAAATACTAGGTATCTTAAGTCACAGCATTAATAAGTAAAAGCGGCTGCGCAAAATACAGCATTTAACTTCTGCTTTAGGACTGAAAGGCAGCGACTTCAATTCTAGTTTGACTACTAAATAATGCGTGCTATGGATGTAAACTCAGTCGCATTTATTTGTGTAGGAGTATGTGTGTTAGTTAAACTGGCAGTTTGTTTTTCTGTATGAGAGAGAGAGAGTGTGTGTGTGTGTGTGTGTGTGTGTATGTAATTTAAACTAGCCGTTCGTATGACAAATAAAGTGTGTGTGTGTGTGTGTTACTGCATCAGAAAGTAGATGTGTGTATGAATGTGTGGCTGTGTGAGAGCAAAGTTAGATGTGTGTGTGTGTGTGTGTGTGTGTGTGTGTGTGTGTGTGTGTGTGTGTGTGTGTGTGTGTGTGTGTGTGTGTGTGTGTGTGTGTGTGTATAAGAGAAGAGAGAAGGTGTGTGTGTGTGTGTGTGTGTGTGTGTGTGTGTGTGTGTGTGTGTGAAAGAGCATAGAGAAGGTGCATGTGTGAGAGAGACAGAGAGAGAGAGCAAGCAGAGAGCAGAGAAAAGGTGCATGTGTGTGTGTGTGTGTGTGTGTGTGTGTGTGTGTGTGTATGTGTGTGTAACATACCTGTCTACTGTCCAGATTCAGCCTCATAAGTTTTGGTCTCCTTCTCATAAAATTTGTGGTTTTCTGGTAAATCACGGAAGACTGAAGTCACTAAACAACATATATATGAGTTTCAGACTTCATGTCCTTCATACAATGCATACTAACACAAATCCTGTTGTTGTATCAACTTTCTAAGTTTATATGAGCAATATTTTAAATTATGTCACTATTTTTGGGCCTTTGTCTTCCCATTATGATAGTCTTTGACCAGATTTCTTGCGCTAAGAGGTTGAGAAGTATGGTACTGCAGAATTTAGAAAGTACCAATTTATTATGTTTTAAAAATGTTATTTTATATTGTTTTTGAAGTTGTATTAAACACTAAGTGATGCAGTCATCAAAGAGGAATGCAGAAAACAGCAAGGGCCTCCTCCCCACCCATGATACTTAATTATATTAAATCTGAGATAACTGTACCACAAAATGAATTTAATTCCTCAAGATACCACACTCTTGATGCTGGTATACATATCTTATCAACCAAATGTTTGCCATCACATGTTTCAGTGTTGATCACAGCTGTTTCACTACATATATGAGGTATTATTTGTGCTGCTTAATAAAACAAGACATTTAACAGTGCTACAGTTTCTCCATATATAATGAGTACAATACTACTGCTTTACAATTTAGTTATTTTCTGCATTCCAGAAACGTCACTTTACTGTTCTATTCAGTCATTCTCTGATATTTAATTTAACCAGTTCAGTGTTGTGAGGGAACAGGAGCCCCTCATAGAAAGCAGTGGTGCAAGGTAGACAAACAAATCATGGGTACACTGCCAACCTATAAGAGGGCACACACACACACACACACACACACACACACACACACACACACACACACACACACACACACACACACACACACACATCACACAAATGCATATGTCATATATACTCACAGACAGTTTGGAGGATTGTCAGTTCACCAGCTTCATGCCTTTTGGTGACAGTTAGAGGTATGAGTCAGTGCTGAGCATCAGCAGCTGCCAGATTTGTTTACAAAGCCTACTAATGCACACTGGTGTTTATATAACTACAAGAGCAGAAGGTTTCCGAATGAAATGTATTTTATCCATTGATCAGAATGACATGATACCAGCATATTGACAACAACAGTGGCTTGCTATACCAGTGATTGTTATGACAGACTTTAGTTTCCTTTTAAGATTAATTAATAGAGTGCACACTCACATTTCGTTTATATATATTACAGTTACTGATGTATGTTATTTTAATGGATTTCTGTAAGGGTGCAGCTGATGTGACATCAGTGTGTATATGCTAGAAGTGTGGTAGGCAGAAAGTAGAAAAGTGTTTTTACATGCCTATTGCCTACGACTTCCCTTAAGAATTTTTGTTAATGCTGTAAAGGGTCTTTAATTTGTGTTTCTGTGTGAATGCATATTTTCAGAGTTAATGTTAAATTGGGGAACATTTTCACAATTATTTCAATGTTGGTATCCCACAATTCCATTGGAGTGTGTAGAGTTATGTTATTATGCACGCAGGTTTTATGTTGATTAGTGGCCAGATTTTTGGCCATTTGTTGTACCTTCTTTGAATGGGCCTTTCTCCATATTTTTCATGTCACCAGGTTGAGAAGTATGATTCAAAATAAATCATTAGAATTAGTCTGGAACATAATTTACTTCATTTTTTTAGCACTGCAAGGAGGTGAAAGTTAATGATGACCAGACTCCAGCCCTGCCCTTATACTGTGGGACTCTTACCCACTAAAACACCCCCTAATACTGGGACAATTGTAGCCTGCTAGAGATCATATCCCTACCTTGCCATATAATAAATGGCATTGGTTCTCCACATCACCGTCAATCAGAATCAAACTCACCACTAATTGATTTAACACCCAACGCCCCACTACACCAAGCAGGACTCTTCAGGTGGATCTATGATCAACCAACTTTTGTCTTGACAATTTTTTGTTATGTTCTGTTTAAAATTCTTTTTGGGTTTTGATTTTTAGTTGCTGAAAACAGACAAAATGTAATAGATTTTTATAGGTCTTGTGCTGTTGGCTGTGTATAGTATGATTTAATTATTATTTGTGACTCTCTAGCTATAAAGACTAATCATCATCTTCTCCTTTTGTCTGCTGCCATTAGGGGTCACCACAGCAGATCATCAGTCCACAGAACATGTGGCAGTAGAGTTTTACGGTATCGAGTTCCTAGCACAGCACCCAACCTTCCTCAGATGGCACATGCACACATTCACACCTAGGGCCAATTTAGACTGACTGATCCACCTGCAGCATGTTTTGGGAATATGGGAGGAAACCCACATAAACACAGGGAGGACATGCAGACTCAGCACAGAAGGCATCCCAGCCAATAATTGAACTGGAAAACCTCTTACTGTGAGGTGATAACGCTAACCGCTGCACCACTGTGATGCCCAGCTATAAAGACTAGTCTGCTGCAGTTTTTCAACTATTAAATGCTATTTGTCTTCACTGTAACATTGTTTATGCAACTTTAATAATAGACTTATATGCATGGCTTAATTGTGGGAGTAAATTTCAATATTATAATTGGTAAACTATACTTATGTAAAAATAATGCATTACTTTAGTTAGTAACTAATTATAGTAATATATTACTTTTTTTAGAAAAGTAATAAATAATAGTAATATAGATAAAGCCATTTGAATAGCACCAAACTAAAACAACCAAGAAAATAAAAAAAATTCAGTCCTTCAGGGTTAGCAACACTATAAGCTCCACACCGGTAGCATAATTAAAAACATGTAGATATTTATTGTTTAATACAAGTTGGCTAAGCGCTTTCATCCCTCAAAATATACACTGGAACTTCTTCAGAACAAAATAGTACCAGCAAGTTTTTATAGGCTCACCAATTAGCCACCCACATCAATTGAACTAATTAAAACCATTTAACAACAACAAAAAAAAATAATCCTAAAAAATAACTGAGTCCCGTTATGTGAAAAATCTCCCTGATTAACTGATCCAACGTTGAGGGGAATAGCTTTCTTCCTCCGTACAGCCTCAGAAGATTGTGGGAAATGTAGTTGTTCTACCTTCTTTTCCATATCTGTTACCTGTTGGGAAAGCAGTGTATGTGTCAAATCCCCTTCACTCCTACAGGGAACACAAACGAAATTTCCAACAAGGCCAATTGTATTTTCATTTTGCCCTGGGGATCTCCCTTTGCTCCTTTCCGTACTCCTTTCCATATTAAGATCGATCAATCTTTGGCTAGTCACAAGAAAGGAGCTGAGTTCTTTGTTCTGATGTCTGCCATGTTGTGCACTCTTACCAAACGGAAAAACGAACCAGTAACTAGATAAAGCCGTTTGAATAGCACTGAACTAAAACTACCAAGAAAATAAAAAATTTGGTCCTTCAGGGTTATCAGCACTATAAGCTCCACACCGGTAACATACTTACCTTTAATTCTATCTATAATTCTAATAAGAATTAAAAGAACCTTACTGGATTATCAAGTTGAATGCAACTGTTACACCAGGTCTTAATGACTGTTTTTCACTTTTAACTTTATTGAAAAAGCAAGCTATGGACCTTTGAAGATTTTTAAATGGTTAGTCAACATTCTAGTTGTTAGTTGCTATTTTAAAGTAGGACATGTATTATCTCATGTAAAATAATGGAACTTTTTATGTGATTATTTTTTAAGTCCAAGTCTTTTGGGTAGAGACTCAATTTTTTTACGATTATTTATTTATTTATTTTGTTAAATGGTTTTAATTAGTTAAATTGATGTGAGGTGAGTAATTGGTGAGTGTATAAAAATTTGCTGGTACTATCTATTTTGTTCTGAAGAAGGTCCAGGGTATATTTGGAGAGACGAAAGTGGTTAACCAACTCTTATTAAACAATAAATATCTACATGTTTTTAAGTATGTTACCGGTGTGGAGCTTATAGTGTTGGTAATCATGAAGGACCGAATTTTTTTATTTTGTAAGTAATAGTAATATATTACTTTCACTGAAAAGTAATTAGTAATAGTAACTTACTACTTTTATAAGTAACTAGCACAACACTGCTTCTAAGCTATCTGCAACATCTGCCATATTCAACCGTATTTCTTTATTTTACTAATTGGTTATGGGACATTATGTCCACCCCACTGCAGCTCCTGCCTGACTTCTTTGTAATGCCAGAATCAACAGCATAGTCCAGGTTTTCCATCACTAGTCACTAGATGACACCTTCAATTTCAGTTTACAAAAGCTGCATTGAATGGATTACTTTTATTTCAATGTTTATAGAGTTTTTAACTTTCATACAAATGAAGCAACTTGAGAAGACAACAGATGTCATTGAACCCTGTACATGCATTCACTTAAGTTATTTAACACTTTTAACCTTAAGTAAGAAGTGAAAGACGGTATGTATGTCTTAAAAGACAAACTTTATATTTATTATGAGCCAAATATGCCATATGTAAAGCATTTATTTTTTTTCCTAAAAATCATGTGATTCATGAATCAATTCACACTTATGTGACTGATTTGAAATACACAGTCCAAAACTACAAGTTGCACGAATCGTGAGCAAGAGTCAGAATTGGATATGAGACCAGAAGTGATCAATTAATGAGCAGTTTATTAAGAAAGTATACTTAACATTTGATAAATCATTGTGTATGTAGAGCAAGTGAGCTTAAAGGTATGACAGAGGAACTGAAAGCATGTAAATAATGTCTGTGAGTAAAAAATGAAGCCCAAATTGTTAAGCATAATAAAAATAAAAATGAAAGCACTGGCAGAAACTTGTCTTACAAAATGGTGTCTGGTACTAAACAAACAGTGGCTTTAGGTATGAAAATATGTGTTGCAAAGCAGTGATATAATAGCTTATATGGAAGTCATAACTATTTTCTGAAAACTAAGTAAAAGTGAAAAATAAAGCCTTGCAACAAGATTTGCATGTATCAGAAGCAGCTGAGTACAGCAAAGCTGAAGTGTGTGTGGGTATTGTTAAGATATATAATACAAATGGATTACTAACTGTCAGCAGCAACGATAAAGAGTTAGTCCGAAAAGTTGATTGAAGGTAGGGCTGTTGGAGATTTCCAGGATGGCTGTACCCTGATCAACAGCTGAATTTCAGCTCTCCCGCACTGAAGAAAGATACTCAGAAATAAGAGCCAGTGATACTATCAGCTTAAGTAAAATTCAGTTACTGGCTAGAAAGTACACTGCCTGGATGCCAGCAAAGCAGACATTTAGATAATTTGAAAGAACAAAATGCAGAAAATGGGCACCGAGGAAGGAATACCAGCACTCGACCAATGCAGTAAAATAAATTTATTGTTCCAAATCCACGTGGTCGAAAGGCAAGAGAAAACACATTAACGATCCACAAATTGATTTAATTTTTAAAGTAGCTCACAGTATGATGGTGTTCTTTGAATATTCCTCTGTGATGCTATTGCTGCCACACGTCGATAATGTGAGGACATTACGACGTGTGGGAGCAAAAGCATCACAGAGGAATGTTCAAAGAACACAGTCATACTGTGAGCTACTTTAAAAATTAAATAAATTTGTGGAGCGTTAATGTGTTTTGTCTTGCCTTTCGACTGCGTGGATTTGGAACAATAAATTTATTTTATTGCATTGGTCGAGTGCTGGTATTCCTTCCTCTGTGTCCATTTTCTGCATTTTGTTGGTCTACATTTTTTGGGCACCTTCCTGTTTTGTTGTGGTTTAGAATTTGAGAGAAAATAACCAGAAAAAGTGAAGAGAAAACAGTGGTTGGGAAGAATCCTGCATCTGTTCAGCAAAAACCAGTTCAAGTTTCAGCTTTGGTACAAGAGATGTCTTCTGGTAATTTAGAGAAAAATGCATCAGATGTACTCAGATATGATTAAAGTAAATGAAACATTTCAGCAAGAAGTATCTTTATTAAATTATCACTTATGACATAGTCAATTGTACATTTATATAAATGAAAATGAACCACATTGACATATTTTTAGTTGCAACTATTATACATCACTTAAAATCTGTCCAGTCATTGTCAGTCAAACAATTACATAGCTCATTCAAATCCTGCCTTCTTTTAGACCTCATTCCTCCATCAAAACATTATTCTGCATGTATTGTTCCCATAATTCTCATTTTTTTCTGTATAATTTGCTCCTACCCTTTTCTAAAGATCACATTTCCAGTTGTTTTATCTCTGTTACTGCATTCATTACTTCTAGTTCAGTCAGTATAGACTTTGATTTCCATTTTCTAGTAATTGCTTTTTGGCAGCCAAGCCTTACTATGTGTAGGCAATACCGATTCTGTATCATAGCTCACAAAAATAATTTCCTTCGTTCCACCAGTTTGCTCACCCAGTATTTCTGATAAGAGTAGTCTGTAGGAAATGTTTAAAGTCTGCCAATTCATTACACTCCCAAAAATATATTCCCAGTTATCATTTTCTTCCCCATCACATATCCAACATTTGCTGTCTACTTGAGGAAACATTCTTTAGAGTCTATCTGGGGGAGAAAAAAAACAAAACTATGTAAACATTTCCAAGCAAAGACCCTAAACCTTCAAGACTTTGTTGCATATTTGGGAGTCATACATATATCCCCCAATTGTTCCTTTGTGAATTGCTTATCCAATCTCTCTTCCCTATCCTTTTCAACCTTCTCTATGATTGATTCTTATAGTTATCATGCAATATTTTATCTGATGTTGTCAATCTTCACGTAATCCTTGACTGTGGGGTTTGGTTCTGTACCTCAGAACTGCCTCGGCCATTATTCCAGCTCACACCCTCCAAAACTCTTGAGCTTAGTTATACCCACAAGATAACCTCAGATCTTCTTTGCTGCTTTTAGTGCCAGATGTGTCTATCCTACCAGCTCTCGAATGAGCTAAATCTCTTCAAATTGTGATTTTTTTTTTTATAAAACTCCTTATTAGTGATTTCTTGTCGTTTTTCATTTACACAGCTCCTCAATTACTTTCTTTTTCTTAACATGAGTAGTGTTTCTTTTTCATACCATTGTTGATATTTCTCCTTCTTTTGCTTTACCATTAAGGTAATTTCTTTGTACCATCATCGGTACCCTCCTACTATTTCTGCTCTTTCTTTCTCCATTACCGTTAGGTAACCCTTTTGTACCATTGTTGGTATGATTTTTTCTCTCTGTTTAAAAAAAAGCTTTAAAACTTTAAACTTCTCTTCCCACCCATCTTTCTGTGTGTGTTTTGTTTCCGTTGCTATGGCTGAAAAACCTAGAGGTACTTCTGGCTTCAAGAGATGCCAGAAGTACAATCGCAAGATACCTGACTCTGACGGGCACTCTTTATGTATCTATTGCTTGGGCCTGGTGCACCTTCAAGAAGATTTTGCCATCTGTCATGGCTTCAGTCACCAGGCCCTCATAGAGAGAAAAAACAACCTTATTCTTAAAGGCCTTATTAAATCCAGCTTCGACAAGGCCATAGCTGTTTTGCCAAATCAAAAATGGATGTTAGCTCCCCTTCTTTTCTTCTTCTTCTTCATTCAAACATGAACAATCTATGAAGAGGAGCAGCTCAGTGCCAAAAGTATCATTGACACCACTAGTCAAAATGGTTGTGACTTCCCTGGTTCCCAAAGTTTCAGTGGAACTGACTGGGAAACTGACTCCACCATTGGTGCCGTCGGTGCCTACCTCTGCACTAGCAGTTTCGGCACCCACTACTGTTTTGGACTAAAGAACCTTAGAACCTTCTATTTCCTCTGTTCCAGCAACTTTGGAACCAAAGGAATTCTCATTTAAAGGCCGGCCATGTACAAAGTATTCACCATCAGTAGACCCCTTTATAGACCGACCTCCAAGCCCCTTCTTGGAGAAACCCAGTCCTCATCAGTTTTTTTTGGTCCGTTCCACCAAGAGCCTCACAAAGTCTGATATTTTGAGACTGCTGGACCAGTTCCTGGTGGTGAGGGGATTAACCACTTCCAAAGGTCCTAGCCTATCTGGCTGTGGAATTTTACATATCTCTACACCAGTTATTGTTCCTCCTCTGACTCCAACTCAGCCATTGGAGTTCCTGGTGCTGACAGTTCCAGGTTTGACTGCCTCGGTGCTGGTCAGAGCTACTTCTCCTGCACAGATAACTGCCTTGAGCTCTTCAGTTCTATCTGAACCAGAGACCTCCCAGGGTCACAGCTTCCTTGCTGGTTTCAGTGAGCATGGTTCCACTTCGTTGTTGATGGAGCTGTCCATGCTACTCACGGCTTCAGCTTCAGAGGTGGCCTCCTTGATGCAGGACGGGACCATGATTCTAAAGGAGTCTATTTGGGTTCTAGACTCCCATTCCTCTACAGGGGACCCACCTTCCAGGCCATGGAGAGGGCCTTGTCCACTGCGGACTTACAGTCAGTACCACTTTTGTTGATCAACCATCCTGACCTACCCCTTGCCCAGCTTCTTCCAGCCTCTACCCTGAGAATAGCAGGCACAGAAGCCTCAGGATCTAACCATGTTGGTCATGTCCTCTTCAGATACCTCTCCAGCCCATCCCACAAAGGAGATAGCCCTGAAGAGGAAGTGGAAGAGAAAGCGCTTAGACTCCCCTGAAGAGTCTTGCACAGAAGATACCGATTTCAATGAAGGGGAAGGTTCCCCAAAGTCACCCCCAGAAGATGTCTCCATTAGAGACATACTAGACATCCTGAAACAAAGGGTTAACTGGGCTTCCCTTCAGCCTTCATCAGAGGAATCAGTATACTTGGAGGCTTTCCGTTGCTGACCATCAACCTATTGGATCTCTCCACCCGCTGATGATCTGATTAAATTGATCGCACAGCGGGCTTGGAAGATACCTGATTCCATCAAGCCAATTCCTAAAAGACCAGACCTCATTTTGTCAGCTCCTCAGGATCAGCAGCATTGGGCTAAAGGGATACCAGTAGATGCCATGGTGGTAGCAGCAGCCACCGAAGAGAAACTTGCTGATATAAGTCATACTATCCATCCTCCTAATAAAGAGTCTAGGATGATGGATAGATTAGGGAAGCGCATATACTCTTCATTGACATTCGCGTTCAGGTTTTTGAACTTCTTGGCACATTTCCCAAGACTTCAATGAGATCTGATAAAGGAGCTATCAGATATTCTGACAGGAGCAGTAGCTGAGGGGGTTAAAGACAAAGTAGCTCCTCAGCTGGCAACCTTTGATTCGATATGAAATTTTTCCATGAGGTTCATTGCGCACGCAGCCAAAGGGACGACTAGGGCAGCGGGTTCTGACATAGCTATGAGGTGGCACACCTGGTTGTGCTTAAGTGAATTTGCTGAGTCATTCAAGTCTTCTTTCATCAATGCTCCATTTGATGGAATATCACTTTTTGGCCCCAAAGATAAAGAGACCCTTGCCAGATGTGAGAAGGATGGAAAGATCCTTTCTGCCATTGGCTTATGCTTTTCCACTCCTCAGCAGTCTTTCTCTATGAATCAGAGAAGTGGGAAGCTATGGTTCAAAAAGTCCAAAGGACCTTTCCATGACTCACATGGCAACGACTCCCCCAGGGAAGAGGGGGGTGAGTTACAATGGAAGACGCCACGCTTGGGGCAGAGGTGGGCCACAAAATCAGGTTTCCAGGGAATCTTTCCCTGGTAAGTCCTAACAACACTCCTGAATGGAGGCCAGATTGCCATCCTCTGGAGGACGATTATCCCTGCACCTACCTGCCTGGCTAAAGATAATAACGAACAATTATGTGCAGAGGATTATAACCCGAGGTTACAATATTCCATTTAGGCAAAGCCTCAGACAGTTGAAAAGAATCCCAGATGTTCCACCCAGTCACAGGGATGCAGCAGTCTTCGAAATTAAAAAAAGCTGCTCGACAAAAGAGTCATCCAAGCAGTCCTACCAGACCAAATAGGATATGGAGTTTACCCAAGATTCTTTTTAGTGCCAAAATAAACAGGAGGCTGGAGACCAATTCTGGATCTCAATGTATTGAACAAGTCAGTTCAACAAACCAAATTCCAGATGGCTACAGTTCAGTCTATACTTCCGTTCTTAAGAAAAGATGATTGGATGTGTTGAATAGATCTTCAGGATGAGTATTATCACATAAAAATGGACAAGTGATCCAGAAGATTTCTGCACTTCCAGCTGGGAGCTAGTCATTATCAGTTCAGAGCCCTGCCCTTTGGTCTCACCACAGCCCGCAGGGTGTTCAGCACATGCATGGCAGTGGTGGCAGCTCACTTCAGACTGCAAGCACTCCTTGTTTTCCATTCCTAGACGACTGGCTCATTACCGCTTCCACCAGGCATCTACTGTTACAGGCAAGAAACTATGTCCCATTAATTTGTTCCTTGCTAGGAATAACTATAAATTATAAAAAATCCCATCTAGAGCCAACATAGCAGTTAGAGTACATGGGAGTGATGCTAAACACAAACACCAGCATCACGTCTCTTCCTCCAGAAAGACTTCAAAGAATAAAATCGCAAGTCAGTCTGATTATTCGCAGCAAAAAGGTGACTGCAAGACTACTGCTACAAACTTTAGGATAAATGTCAGCCTCCATCACGTTAGTCTCCCTTGCGAGATATCACATGCAGTTTCTTCAATGGCTGTTGGCTTCCCAATTGCCCTTACTGAATCAACCTGTGTCCCTTCTGGTAATGATTACCAATTTACGCAAGAAAGACCTGAACTGGTGGCTTTATTCCAACATAATTTTGTTAGTCAGACCCTTTGTCCTTCCTCAACCCCAAGCCACAGTGACCACAGAAGCATCCCTGATAGGGCAGAGGTGGAGCATTATCTGGGAAAGACAGTCCAAGGCACTTGGTACCAGCTGGAAGCCAATTTGCACATCAGTGTTCTAGTGATGAGGGCATTGTCTTAGTATTGCGAACATTCCAAGAAACCCTTCCCTTGGGAACAACTGCGGTTCAAACAGACAACTTGTCAGTAGTCTGGTACAACAACAAGCAAGGTGGAACCCGATCGTACCCTCTTTGTCGCGAAACACTCAGGGTATGGCAATGGGTGATTTCATCTGACAGCTTTCTCACTGCAGTGTACATTCCAGGGAGCTCCAACATGATTGCAGACAAATTGAGCAGGAGTATTCTAATGCCTCATGAGTGGTGTCTCAATCCTTTAGTGGCAGAAAGGATATTCCACCAATGGGGCCAGCTCTGCTGTGATCTCTTTGCTTCCCCCCTGAACAACAAGTGCAGTAGCTACTTTGCTCTGATCCCCCCTCTGGGGGAGTCACCAAAAGATGCTCTCCTTCACGATTGGTCCCCCCTGTCTATTGCATGCCTCCCACCCCCGATTCCTCTCATATCCCAATTTCTAAAGAAAACCAACAGGTCCAAGAACAGGATAATTCTCATTGTCCCATTCTGGCTTCAACAGATATGGTTTCTCTTTCTTTGGCCTCATCTAATTCAGAAGCCTTGGATGCCGGACCCAGCTCCAGACCTATTGTCCCATTTGGATGGACTGGTTCATCCAATTCTTCAAAATCTTAAGCTCACTGTGTGACTTGTTCAGTTCCAATGATTGCCAGGTATTCTACTCTCACTTCCATGGTTCAACAAACCGTTCTAGCCTCCCAGGAACCTTTGACTAGATAATTGTACTTCAGCAAGTGGCAGAAATTTTCAAAATGGGCTACAGAGAGTAATCTTGATCCATATTCTGCAGCAGTCGATAGGGTCCTGGAGTTTGTGGCATTGCTTTTCAAAGCAGGAGCATCTTCCTCAACTATACAAGTGCATCTGGCTGCAATTTCAAACTTTCATAATAGTCTAAATGAGACAACACTTATGTCTCACAAACTTTGTAAAGCTTTTCTGAAAGGAACTTTAATGCTCAGATCCCCACATAAAGACTCTTCTGCACTTTGGGACTTGAATCTGGTACTTCAGTCTGTAATTAATTCCCCATTTGAACCATCTGCAAATTGCGATTTGAAGTATTTATCATGGAAAACCTTATTTTTGATTGCTATTACTTCTGCCAGGAGGATATCTGAGCTACAAGCCTTATCTTGCAAACCTCCTTACCTAATTTTCCATAAAGACAGGGTCTCCTTGCAAACAAATCCTTATTTTATACCAAAGCTTTGTCCAAAACCAATATCAAACAGACTATGCAACTTCCATTTTTCTTCCCCAACTTCTCAAACAAGGGTGAATATTGTCTGCATTTACTAGATGTGCATAAACAATTGCATTTGTACCTTCACAGAACAAAGGGAATCAGAAAATCTGATCGGTTGTTTATTTCTTTCTCTTCTGCTACTATGGGCAAACCAGTTTCTAAGGTTAACCACTAAAAATAAACAAAAAAACAAACACAAAATTCATGGACTGCACCAAACTGCTTTAATGAAGAGCTGAAAAGGCTCCAAAATACTAAGCGCTTTCACAATCAAAACTAATGGCTTCTTCAGATTTCTAAGGTTACTCTGGCTAAATGACTTAAGGACTGTATAACTTTCTTTTATAACAAAAAGAAAATGCAACTACCAGGACCTGTTAAAGCACATTCAACAAGGGCAGTAGCCACTTCTACAGTCTTTCATTCCAGAGTTTCTACAGATGATATATGTGTTGTAGCTACCTGGGCATCCCCGCATACCTTTGTTACTCATTACAAGCTGGATCTGGTCTCTAGGGGACGAGCATCATTTGGCTTGATGGTGCTCAGAAATAGTCTTCTGTGAGACTTCCCAAGATTTTGGTAGCTGAGGACTCAGTGCAACAGTCAAGGATTAAGTGAAGATTGACAACATCAGATAAAGAAGTTGTGTCTTACTATAATGTTCCATCTGTGCTGTCGATCTTCACTTATCCTTGACATCCCCACCCTCCTTCCCCCGGCCCTTTGGTTTCCTGGTGGAACAGATCTCTCCCAAAAAGCTGGCTTTCCTTTTTAGGAATACATATATGGTCTCTGGTCTATTTCCTGTCTATCACTGTTCTATGCATACTCAGTCTGAAGTAATCCTTTGAGGAGCATTATGGGTAGAGCTAAGCTTGAGAGTTTTTGGAGGGCACAAGCTGGAATAATGGCTGAGTCAGTTCTGAGATATGGAACCGAACCTCACAGTCAAGGATAAGTGAAGATCGACAGCACAGATGGAACATTATGGTAAGACATAACTTCTTTATATGTTCTACTAATTATCTCTTTTTTTAACAGCAGCTTATGTTGTAGATTCCACTAAAAACTCTACCAGTGCTGATCTTTTGCTTAGGATCCCCCTATTTATTTTTCTTTGCCTATATTCTGACATCAAACTTTGGTTGGGAATTCAAATTCCAGCCTGCAGTCCAAATAAATTCTTGGCCTCTTCCTATTTTATTACTTTTTCCTCTCTAATTATTTGCTTCCATTACCTTGGTTCTTTGCAAGTTTTTCCAGTAAATTCCAGTGCCAGTTTTCTCCAGTAAGTTCCAGCATAGTCTTGCCTATTGTCTGTATCCCTAATTGCAGTCATCCCTGTCTGCAGAATCGCCTTTCTCCATTCGCACATTGGCTTAGTTTTTAGAATACTTTCTGCAACTTTATGAATATAATATTCTGTATGGGTATTGTTATTCTTCTTAAGGATCTGCAGCCAGAATCCCAGTCTCAACTTGTTTCTTGAGCTTTCCCTCTCTTTTGTCATCATCCCTTTCCACTTTGAATTATAGTTTTCTGCTAGTGCTATGTATACGAGGCTAAATTGTACAACTCTTAAATACCCCATCAAATCAAGTAATCCCAAACCACCTTGTTCTATTGGAAAGATGTGCTTTTCCAACTTGACTCTTGCTGTGTTCCCCTCCCAGATAAAATCATTCAACTCTTTGTTAATTGATATCCACAATGTTTCCTCTGGTTGATACAAATATCCCTGACTTGTGTATAAAACAAAGGGGACTAAAACATTTTGACTCCTTGTATCTTACTATCTATGTCCATAAAATAGAGCTTCCAGTTTCTCGTTTTTTGGATTTTTTTTTCTTTTGTCTTTTGTTTAGTCTCTTCCCACATATCCTTAGCTGTCATAAAAGAATCCTTTTTAATCCATACTCCTAAGTACTTCATTTTATCATGTCCCCATAAATATAGGTATTGCTGAACCAGTCTGTGTATGGGTACATAGTTTACAGCTATTGCCATTGTTTTATTTTCTTTAATTTTGTATCCTGAAAGACTTGAAATTGTCTGAAAATGTTACATAACACTGAAATGTCCTTTTCTGGTTTTATCTAGTATAAAATAATATCATCTGCAAATAAAGCCAACTTTTCTTGATTACCATACCAATTATATCCTTGAATTTCTGAGTCCCTTATTTTCTTCGCCAAAGATTCTAAATATAAAGCAACCAACAAAGCGTAAATGGGACACCTCTACCTGGTTCCTCTGCTCAAACAGAACTTATCAGAGTGAAACACATCTACTTTAATTTTCGCCTCAGATATCTCATATATCCTCCTAATCAACTTTATAATTTTATCAGGGAATGCAAATGTTTCCATTACCCTACTCATAAAATCCCAGCTTACTCTGTTGAATGCTTTCTCTGCATCAGGAGCCACCAAAAACAGTGGTGTTTTCTTACATTCTGCTTCCCTCTGGATCACCATTGTTCTATTAATGTTGTCAACTGTTTGCCTCCATTCCTCAAAACTACATTGATTCATATCTGTCAATTTCAGCATCACTTTTGCCATTCTCTTAGTCATTATAGACATAAACATTTTATAATCATGGTTTAGAATTGACAAAGGCCTTTATGAAGCTGGATCAGATGGGTCTTTATCATCTTTAGGTATTACAGCCATCACCACTTTCTTCAAGGATATTGATGCTTCTTCTCCTTTTAAAATACTATTAACCTTCTACATCTTTATCAATTTCTTCCCTCCTAGCTTCGAGACCTCCACAGGAATACCATCTGTTCCTTGGGACATTCCTGTAGACTGGTTATACATCACCATTTTTATCTCATCTCCTCCTATCCTAACTGTTAATATTTGAGTGTCATCTACTTCTAACCCTGGCATATTTAATTCTTCCATACACACTTCCATTTGTCCTGATTAACATATTTCTCTGCTTTATACAGATTTTCATAACATTTCTGAAATATATCTAGTACTTCTACAGAATATCTGGTTATCTTCCTTGTTATAGGCTCTCTAAGCTTAGCGACAACTCTTTCTACTTTCTTTTGCCTGAGATATTATGCTAAAAGTTTTTGTGCTCTAGAGTTATTATCACAAAATTTAGTTGGTTAACAGAAATCCTTCTGAGCTCACTTGTATTATCTTGGTAATCCCTTATTTTCTGTTTAGCATTCTGCAGTTGCTCCTCTTCTTGTTTGTAGGTAAATACTGGGAATTAGTCTGCAGACTATTACAAGCCTAGACAATAACCAGAGGCTGGAATCAAACCCTGTACCTTGTAGCTGTGAGGTTAAGACCTTAACCATTATGCCAACCCACCCTCTGTGAGAGTTCACGTATTTTGAATTACTTTAACCGCTGTTAGTCGCTCTGAATAATTCTTGTTACTTTTTAACCATATGTCTTTATTTCCATCCTAATTTTAAACTGTACTTCAATTTTATCCTACTTCCTAGCTATATTTTCAGAAGAAATTTCTATCTTTCCCAATAAACCTAGAGTAATTTCCACTACCCATTCCTTAAATTCCTCTTTTTTTAACAGATAGGTGGGAAAGCACCAGTGTCTCATTTTTATTTTATTACCCTGGATTTTTATTTTAGTTATTATTGGTGCATGATCTGAAAGTTATTGGATTTGTCTCAAAACTTTCATTTAAATCCACATGCTCCTGTAAAATATAATTTCTGTCTAACCTAGTCCAGTTTTTGTACCTTGGGGAATAATATGCAAATTCACTCCTAACTCATACTACTGAATGCACATCTTCCATGCCAAATATTTTCATAAATGTATTCAAAATCTACCCTCTGTTGTTATATTTTCCCTTCTGGACACATTCCTACTGCTGCAAATCAAATTCCAATCCTACCTATAAGTAATATTCCCTGCTGAAAGCTGATTATTTCTCCCACAATTTTCTTAAGCTCCATTATAACAGTTTTAAGTGGAATATAAATACATGCCTGTGTAATGCTCCATCCTTTTCAGTAACCCCATACTACTACAAATCTACCATTATCTTTTTTTTACTCTGATTATCACTATTGGAGCTTCTTTTGCAATTAATGTAAGTATTCCCATTTTCCTTTGTTCAATACATTCCTCTGAAGAACTATTCTGAAATCCTTTCTTTATCAAATTCACATGCTCACTTTTTTGCAATTGTGTTTTCTGTCACATAACTATTTCCACTCTGCATTTCCTAATATAGTTCACTACTCATTCTTTTCTGTATAGGGTTTGATTCTCACATGGGGTAATTGGCTAGGCTTAAAATGGCCCAGAGGGCAGTTAGCCTAGTACTAACCTATGAACCTATATATCTGTGAGACCATTCACATTTAAAGATAATACAGAAAGTGTCATTATGTTAAGAAGTTATTATTCCCACATGTTATGTGTAACAGCTTTGTTCAATGTCTAGTTTCAGCTTTTCTGTTACATGCATACATTAATGTTTTGCAGGTTGATCTTTTACACAGCTGTTTATTGTCATATCCATTTGAACCTATGTCACATCTTACATAACTTTTTGTTTTAGTGAAAACCCTCAAACAAAAAACAAACTCACCCCCAGAACACCCCTAAAACCTATTTATTTAATACTAACCCACAAAACTATGTACATCTTCAAATATTGAAGTTTAACAACAGGAACAATTGTCCCAGACTGTCAGCCACACTGACAAACTTGGATTAACTTGTAAGGAAGGTTATCTATGCTAAGTTGCATGGTACAGCCTGTGCTTCTACTTCCACTAAGTGCTGTTTTTATCTTATCTTTATTCTTCTTCCAGGTTATAAAAACAGTCAAATGCTTTTAGAAAACATTATCTCCTAGCCATTGAAAGAAAGTCATTGAAGGAAAGAAGTATTCTGTTTTTATTGCCCCTTATCAGATTGTCTCCATAGATACATGAGAAACCGAAACACAATTGTCTGTAATATAAGCATTCATTTATTTGTTAATGGAAAACATTTTATTATCATTCCCCTATGCAAGAGTAAAGAAAAAGCATATCAGGTTTTTTGTATCATGCTCTTTTGTCCAGACTTCTCTTCTCTTTTTTTTTTTTTGTAGTGCCTGCATTTCTTACAACTGAACAAGGAGAAAGAAAGAAAGAAGGAGAAAAAAACAGGAGCACCTGTTTACTTTAGTATCCTTATTACACTTGAAAATAACTGAGAAAGCTTTACTTTACAGCATGCAGGTTATGTCATACATTATAAAAATACTACAGTTAAGAACAAAATTTAGTTTTACTTACATTTAACTCTTTCCTTCCTCATCCCCTCTCCTAAATGTTCTTCCAAACATTAATGACACGAAGTAGGACATATGCCTTGGAGTCCCCTACAAGTTTAACAAAGTCAAGGAAGTCCAAAATTTACAGGTTCTCTTGTTCTGTCATGTTTCACAAATATAACGAATACTTTGTAATCCTACATTTATTTGTCAGTTTCCAAGTTGCTGCTTTTCTTCCTGTTGATCTCCATCTCACAAAGTCTCTGCTTCATTTCCAATAAACGCCTGGTTCTTCTAGTCAACTGTTGTGCTGTTTTCTGTCTCAAATATTTTCCTCTGAAATATTGGACAAGGTTTCACTGGCACAGTTTCTCTATGGGCTTTATTAACAGACGAACAAGAAGCAGAATCTCCTGTTTGATAGCTCACTTTTTGTTGGACACAAAGATCACAAATCTATAAAGTTTGCTAGATAACAATTGCAGACTTGTGTTTCTTCTCAGAAGCATAACACATGAGAATTAGACCATATTCAAGTTGAGCATCAATATACTGTTGCCTATGAGCAGATCATGTTTTTGGTCCTACCACTTATGAATATCACAGAGAGAAATAGAGAGATGTGTAGCCATCAGGTCTATATTAGGTCACCGAAATGGCATTCCAGTGAACACCTAATCATCAACCCGTAATCAGCGAAACTCGCTCCAGCAATTCGCTAAATTCACTAAGGGCAATGAAATAGTTGCCTGAAGCACAATGGACAAGTACAGAACTTTGCCCTTTTCTCCACAGTAGTGTGATCTTGGAGTTGGTATATATAGTTAGGGAGGGTGTGGGGGGCATCCCCCCCAATTGGGTGATTTCGATTTAAATGTACGTTGAGCCATTTTGCTTTGGGGAACTATTTTGTTGCCCTTAGTACATTCAGTGAATTGCTGATGCAATTTTTGCTGATTACAGGTAGATGATTCATTGTTCACCATAACGCCAATTTGGTTAACTAATATAGACCTGTAGCCATCTGTTAAGCTTAGCTTTTAGCTAATGAACTTGCATATCCATCAGTAAGTTTGGATCTAAAAAGATACAAGTATATGGCAGCATTGCAGCTCAGCGATTAAGTTTTTTTTTTCTTACAGCTCCAGAACCCAGGTTTAAGTCCATACCCCAAGTCTCATTGTTTGTGGAATCTGCATGTTCTATCTATGGCTGCCTCTGTTTTGTACCCCTCCACAAAATATGCTTTATGAGTGGCTAGACCACATTTTTAACACCTCTATTAAATTATCACTTTAAGACAGAGGCAAACAAACATTAGTTAAAAAGAAAAGAAACCATATTAACAGTTTTTCCATGTAGATGCAGTATACATCCCATATTGGTTCTTTGTATCTTTGCTGCTATCATCAGTACAACATTATATAAATTACCAAATTTCCACCTTCCCTTAAACCTCACTCTTTCTCTTGAACATTATTCTACCTGTATTGTTCCCACAATTTCAATTTATTGCTATATAGTTTGCTCTTTCTCTTTTCTAAAGATCCTTCTTCCAGTTCTGTTATGTCTTTTATAATATTCATCACTGCAAATACAGTTGGTTTAGACTTGAATTTCCATTTTCTAGTAATTGCTTTTTTGTCAGGTAATAGAATTAAACTTAATAAGCCCTACTATGTCTAGGCAATTCAGATCTTGCGTCTCAGCTCAAAAGAATAATTTCCTTAGTTACAGATATTTACTCACCCAATATTTCTGACAGAATACTATGTAAGGAATTCTTTAAAATCTTCCAGTTCATTACACTCTCAAACCATGTTTTCCCAATTAGCACTTTCTTCCCCATCACGCCTACAACATTTTGTCTCCACCTGATGAAAAATTCCTTGAAGTCTTTTGGGGTATACAAATACCTATACAATCTCTTCAAAGCAAAGATCCTAAACCTTCTGGACTTTGTTGCATGCTGTGGAACCATAAATATGTCCTCCCATTGTTCTCTTGTAAATTGCTTTTGCTCCTGTCTTCCCATTCTTTTCTAAGCACCTCTGATTTATTCTGTTAGATATACAATATTATACATGCCCTACCAATTACCCTTCTTTAATAGCAGCTTGTGTTATAGATTTAGCTAACAATTCTACTAGAGCAGATATTTCACTTATGATTCCCCTATCCCCTTCTCTTTGCCTGTACTCTGATATCAATCCCCAGTAGGGAAAGCAGTCTACACTGCTGTCCAAATGTCTTATTTGCCTCATCCCACTCTATTACCTTTCCCTCTCTAGTTATTTCCTCCCAATACCTGTCCTTTGCCAGTTTTCTCCAGTAAATTCCAGCCCCCTTCTGCCTACGTTTTGTACTTCTGCTTGCATTCAGCCCTATTAGCAAAATCTCCTTTGTCCATTCACATGTTGATTTAGTTCTTAGAATACTTTTTGCAACTTTATGAATATAGTATTTTGTATAGTTATTGTTTTCATTAAGGATCTGCATTCAAAATGCTTGTTTTATGTATATGAGCCTTAATTGTGTATCTGTAAAATATCCCTTCAGAAACCACCTTGTTCTTTCGGAAGGATCAACTTTCCCACTTAATTCTTGCCCTCTTCCCATCCCAGATAAATTCCTTCAGCTCTTTATTAATCATTGTCCACAACTTCTCCTCTGGTTGACAAAATATGTCTGACCTGTATATAAAACTAAAAGGACTAAAAACATTTTGATTGCTTGTATCTTACTATCTATCTACATAGACAAGTGCTTCCTGTGTCTCGGTTTGTGTATTATCTTTGGTTTAGTCTCTTCCCACATATACCTAGCAAACATAACAGAAGCCTTTTTAATCCATATTCCAAAATACTTCATCTTATCATGTCCCCATTAATATGGGTATTGCTGAACCAGTTCATGTGTCAGTACATAATTTACGGGTATAGCCTTTGTTTTATCTTTATTAATTTTATATCCTGAAAAGACTTGAAACTGTCTCAAAATATTCCACAACACTAAGATGTCCTTTTCTGGATATGTCAGGTACAAAATAATATCACCTGCAAATAAGTCCATCTTTTCTTGATTATCACACCATCTGCAACCATGTACTTCTGAGTCCTTTATTTCCTTTGCCAATGGCACTAAATTTAAAGTAAATTAGAAAGAGGAAAGAGGATTCCCCTGCCTGGTTCCTGTGCTCAAACACAGCATATCAGAGAGGAACCCTCCCAGTTTAATTCTTGTCTCTGGTTCATCATATATTGTCCTAATTAACCTCATTATTGTATTTGGGAATGCAAATGCATTCATTGCCCTTCTCTTAAAACCCCAGCTTACTCTGTTGAATTCTTTCTCTGCATCAAAACCCACTACCAAGAGCAGAATTTTGTTACATTCTCCTTCCCTCTGGATCAACATTGTTCTAGTAATCTTGTCAAATGTTTGCCTCCTCTTCACAAAACTACACTGATCCATATCTATCAATTTTGGCAATACCTTTGCAGTTCTTTTAGTTAGTATAGACATAAACACTTTATAATCATGGTTTAACATTGAAGTGGGTACTGGGTCTGATAGGTCTTTACTGTCTCTAGGTAATACAGCCATGACAGATTTCTTCCAAGATGTTGGTGCTTCCCCTCCTTTTAAAATACTGTTAAACAAAATCTTCCAGATCTTTATCACTTTCTTCCTTCCTAACGTCCAAACTTCCGTAGGAATACCATCTGTTCCTAGAGACTTTCCTGAAGGTTAATTATACATCACTGTTTTTATTTCAACTCCTTGTATCTTAACTGTTAGTTTTTGAGCCTCATGTATCTCTAACATAATATGATTAATTCTTACATGATTGGCTTGACCACAATGTCCTTAAATATATATTGTAATTACAGTAGCTGTCATGGCCCAGATCATGGTTGAAAATGATCCAAGAAAAACATTTTCATTTATTTTGTTTGTGAATGAATAACTAAACTAAAACTAAATTTTGACTGAGAGGGTATTCTTCAAGGAACGACCTGAGGCATCCTGAAATGCTTTAGTCAAAAGGCACTTGTTTAAGTCAGGGTGAGATTCTAAACATCTAAACAGAATGGATTTTGTTTGGCTTATGATATTAAGATTACTGGGTAAAAGCTGTGAGGTAGAACATACGTCTATGTGCTGATGTTAGCAGATAGTTATGACAAGATCATCAACATATAGGAGACACTAAGTGAATCAAGATTCAGATATAAGGTATTCATAAAAAAGGAAAAAAAGGGAAAAAAGAGAAGTGAACCCATTACTGAATCCTGTTTAATCCCTCAGCTGATCACTGAGTCCACAGACTAGTCTGCCTGCTTTTACTTTAAACCACCAGAAGGTGAAAGAGTTAGATAACAAGGATACAATCCAAATATCAGAATCAAGTTGTGAGGGCATCTTAAACAGTACTTTATAGATGGCCATAAATGATTTAATCAAATCAACAAACAGAACTCCAATTAGCATAGTTTTGTCCATGTTCTAATAGCATCTATGGGAAGCCAGAAGGTGATAATGTGCTTCTTCCCTGGCTAAATCTATGCTGTATATTGGAAAAAAGTCCATCATTACAAAGAAATGCAAAGCTTTGTTGATAGATCATTTCAGGTATAAGCAAAATGAAGTAATGCTATTGTTTTTTAGTGTATTGATAATAAATATAGAGTTGTTTTACATATTTGTACAATTTAGGCTTTTTACTGAGGGGGAAGGCAGGCCTCTGCCAGGAGTGAATTAATGGTACATCTGAATGGTTTGTTTTTGTCTGGTTTACATGATTTTAAAAATCAAAGGTGGAAGGTGTCAACCTTTGAATTGCCTCATTGGGAAACTCTCTGAAAATCTGTTATTTTGTACTTCTTCTTGGGATTAATCTTCTTGCCAGAGAATTATAGGGTTACTGAAGAAAAGAGTTTGCTTTTCTCTCAGGAACTGTTACCTATGCAGTTTTATTGCCTTTATGGCTTGGTTTCTGACTATTATATCAGATATTTTAGCCTGATGGTCAGATTATGACTCTAGAGTGTTAAAATATCAACCCTTTACTTTAGAAGCTTTAGGTTTGGTATTGTCTATTGTGTTTTTTTTTTTTTTTTTTAATCATTCTTAACATAAAAACTTAGCTTGAAGAAAATGAACATCAGAATGGAACAAGAATACCAAGGCTGAGTCAGTGGTACAGAAAAGAGCACTCAGTATAGTTTCCTGCACCTCATGCAGTAGAGCCTGTTTATTGAATTCACTGTTAAGCTAACAGGAAGGCCAAGGATGGGACCCAGTTCTCATGTATGACCATATAAATATAGTAGGTGAATGGTTAAGATAGAATATATGAAAATCGTATAGTTTTGTGTGCATTCAGTAATGACAGAATATAATGGATGAGCAACTGGTGAGGTTAGAAGGGAATATGATTGTTCCTTCTGTGTTTTATGATGACAAAATGTAATGGATGGGAAGTTAAAGACATTAGGTGGGAGTAGGTGAAAGTCTGATGGAAGTGTGTGTGTATTTGTTTATGTTGACAAGGCTGAAAAGCAAGTGTTGATCCTTTTCTGAAGTTTGTCTAGTGTTATGTTGAACATCTGAGTGAAAAATGAGTTCAAATAACGAATCTCCTAGATACTGGTTATCATGCGTATTAATGCTGAGTCTCCAGCTACTAAGAGAGTAGTCCTGAGTATGAAAGATGTGAAGAGATCATCCAGGTATGCCGTTTTGACATGTAGGTGGGCATTCTAGAGCAAATGATGTTAACCTGTCCACAAAGATACCTTTTGCAGTAATTCACTTAGGTCCTTATTCAATTGCTTATGTGTAGGAAGTAGATGTAATTAATGCTTAGATGACATTCATACTTCACGTACACTGCTTTCCCCTTTAAGCTTGACTCTTGATCCCTGAACTTAGAATATGAAATATTTTTGATACTGTGCAGTATAGTCTGGATCAACTAGGAAGCACACCTTGGATATGCACCTTAAACATACGTATACTAACAAATGGGCACCATTTTCCATCTGATGCTGTTCCAAGACTGTTTCCCTCACAGTAAGTTTCTTTATGACAGGTGTGGCATCAGTATTTTCTAAATGGCAATCCAGTGTTTTTGATAGTTCATGTTCCTACTGCTGTAGCCTTGTCTCCTGAGTTCTGTGTTCCTGGTATTTGTCAAACACTGTTAAGCACTTTAGCAAAGTGTTATTACATTAGTTGCATCCCAGTCAGTAATTGTCTCCAATATGGAATCTAAGCACATGTGCCACCATGTTTATGGATTCATCTTTTGAGCCTCTTCATGGGGTGAGGTAGAGCTGAAATGTCTGATTTGAAAAATGATTATTCTCATGCACCCTACACTGACTCAGTGAATTACAGCTGTTACAAGAAGTATTTATCCTTGGCTGAATTCACAGAGTTGCCCAACAAGTCTACTACTGTGGCTTGTCACTACTGGATTGGACCAAACTTATGGTCCCTTAATCACCAGGGAGGTGATATATTTATTATTTATTTAATAACTGCTTATATTACAGTAGTTCAAGTGGAATGACTTAATTTTCCCTTATTTAATAATGCTGCTGCTGTTTTATTCAACCTACTAGCTACTGCCATTTCCTGTGTTACTTAGTTTTTTATTTTTATTTATTTTACATTTGTTTACCTGGGTAGTACACTAATCACAGCTGACATTCGCATGTACTGCCCAGGGAGAAAAAAGTGGAACAGTAGAACAGAGAGGTAGTAAGCTATACATATTGAAACCAGAACAGAAGGTAACAATATATATCAAAACTTTATAGAAGCAATGTAATAGATGTAGCAGCAATCCTAGCTGTCAACCTGCAGATACTGAAAATAAGTACAAAGGCTCTTGAAAAGTAGGTAGATCCAGACAAAAATCGGGACATCTAATTAGCATAAAATTTTAATACCAAATAAATAACTTTTTCCAGTCTCAGTAGAATTGTAGAATACTACTCAAACACGTTTAAAGTAACAGAGACAGACAAAAATTATGGAAAATTGTAAGCATGTTATTAAAGAGACAGTGTAAAATTTGTAGACTGTAGTGAACTCTGTTGCAAAATTCTGCCACACAAGGTTATTTATGTTTGCTTCTGAAAAAGGAAGATGAAAGATGTTTTCTCCTTCTATAAATTATTGGTGTTACTAGTATGTTTATCATGTAGTGTGGTTTCAAAAATAGTGTGATGAGAGGAATTCAGGAAAATATGTGAAGGGATAAATCAATCCTGAGAATAGGGACATATCTCCAAAAAAGTGCATCATGTACAGGGATAAATCAGGCCTGAAAATAGATCCATTCCTCCAAAATAGGGACCACCAAGAGGTCTAGTAATGTTATGAGAGAAATGTACATTTTACACAATTATATCTCAGGTTTACCTCATGGAGGAAATGCTGTGGGGTAAGAGTCAGTGCAGGGGCTGTTGGGAGAGTTAAGAGGTGTGAGTAGTTGAAGAGAGTAACACTAGAGGTTTTGAGGCCCTTATTTGATGTGACCTGCTGTGTGGCAAGTACAGTTTGATTTGGTGTGGAGAGATGTTTTTAAGTTCAGCTCTAAAGGTGGAGAAGGGGAATGTAGATCCATTAGGTGAGGAGAGGGATTCCCATAGTTTTGAATCAAGTTTAGATGAGGGGCCGAGAAAGAGTGGTTGGTGCAGAGTAGCCTGGATTGAGTGGGTTGGGCAGGTTGTTTGAGAGAGGTGTCTGAGGTTGTATTATGTGTGTTTAGTGCAAAGTTTAGCAGCTAGTGGCAGGAACGAGTTAGGTTGCAGAAACGTGAAGATGAGAGAGCCTAGTGGGAGGCCTATTCTGTGCTGCACTGGTAGCCATTCAACTTTTTTGAGAGTGAGGCAGAGGTGCTTATGAGAGGGTGATTTAGTGATGACGCAACAGATTATGATTTTGATCATTTGTAATGTGGAATAGTTTTTCTTAGAGGAAGAAACTTGGCTGTGCTGTCTTTTAAAACTTACTGTTCTGCCCCCCCACCACTTTTTTTACTTTAATTAGCAGCAAGGTGTGAAGTGCCTTTTTTAGAGAGAAAGGAACTCAGTTATGCTTTGAATTTAATCCTGATTCCTATGAGATTTGCTACTGATTTGCTGTTTGCCTTTTTTTTTACTTGCCTTGATTTGTGTTCCTCTGAATTTTACTGGACTGGAGTTCACAGAACTGCACAAAATGACACTTGTGACTTTCTACTATCAGATTAGACCAAACTGCTGATCTTCTGACCACCGGGGGAGTGGCATATTTATTACTTATTTAATAAACAAAAATTATGTACTTGTATCTATGGTGTCGTCTTTTTGTCTTGTTCAACATGTGGGTTGTCTGAATTACCTCAGATCTCATTTGCCACCTGATTAAACCAGGCATTTGGACCGAGAGCTCCATAATTTTTCATAGTAAATGAAAGCATTTTTCCTTCCTTTTAGTAATTTTTATTACTAGTTATTAGGTTAGAGTAGCATTAGGTTCCTAGTAGTATAGGTTAGAGTACTGTGATTTTCATATATATATTTCTTCTGTGTGTGTGTGTGTGTGTGTGTGTGTGTGTGTTTGTGTGTGTGTGTGTGTGTGTGTGTGTGTGTGTGTGTGTGTGTTCTTCAGTCTAGTAGTAGAACAGTTGTTAGTTTAGTAAGCTTGTTGTTTATAGATTACTTGTAGTTAACATTTATATAATTCTTTATTGTTATTTCTTATTCTGATGTCAATTGATTTTAAAAAGTGTTCCTCCTATGGGCATAAAATACCCTGTCAAGACCCACACTTGCAGTGTGTCTACTTGGGGCTTCCACTTGAAGGATTCATGCTCCATACATGCCACTTTTGGCACCAGAGCCCTTCAGAGGAGAAAAGAAAAACTTATTTTAAAAGGTCTAGTCCCCCTACAGACAAGGTCCAGAATGTTTTCGAACTGAAGGCATCCACTTCTTCCCCTTCCGCTGAGAAAAAGTGAGAAAAGGACAGGGAAAGATCAAAGTAAAAGAGAGACAGAGAGAAAAAGACAGAGACAAAGCAAGACAAAAATCTAAAGAAAAGAGACCTGAGGATTGCTCAGATAAATCTAAGAAAAGATCTTCCGACCCCACAGCTATTGCATGTCCGGCGCGTAAGGTTTTGAGATAGTCAGATCCTACTGTTCCTGTTATCTGGCCCCATCTCCAAAGACTGCTTTTTCACCGGGGTTCATCAGCCCCAGGCTTCAGTCACAAGTTTTACAGAACTTCCTTTTGAGCTCTGCTTCTCTAGCCTTATCTCCAAGATCTGGTTGTTCTACTAGGAGCCTCACTGAGTTCGACATTACCAAATGATGAGGAAGTTTCTGAGGACTGAGATTCACCTCTGAGCCCTCCAGGCTCCATCCCTGAGGAAAGGACTGGGATCAGCCCCTTCCACCCTGAATATTCAGCTTCCTACACCATCTCCATTCTAGGAGCCAGTGTATGCCGGATCCATCTTTCCCATTGTATCAGCGTCAGAGTCTATAGACCCAGAGTCTTCAGCTTCAGCATCTTCCCTCACTCACTTGACTCCAATGCACTCAGATTGAGTGGAGTCCTAGAGCCAAAGTGTCAGTGTTGGAGCTACACCAGTGGAGTCAATCCAGAGGTTTTTGGAGCTGTCCCTACCACTTGGGGCTTTGGCATTGGACAGCTCATTTTCAAGGTCCTCCTCTGAGCTTTCAGTCCTTGGAGATGAGAGGACTACCAGTTCTTCTAACCTAGGTGGCTGCTCTTTGATTCCATTCGCTGTGTCGGCTTTTGAGGCTGTGGAGAGGGCCTTGGCCAGACCAAGATGACTGGTACATGCACAGAGTACAGATCCACCCAGACTCCCTCTGAAGATATCTGCTGCTTACTCACATTCTGGTAGACAGGGACAAACTGATACCTTAAGCTTTGAGACTACTCAGCATTTGAGTCCCACATTTGATTCCAATGTGTCCTCCTCAAGAGTCCCAAGGCACATTCTGTGGAAGAATACTTGTAACAGGAAGCATATTGACTCCTCTCCTGAATTTATCACCGAAGACGCCAAATTAGATGAGGGAGAAGGTTCCCCAATGTCCCCCACCCCTACCCAAAGATGACATCCTCGAATTGAAGAAACAGATGTGGGGATGGTCCACTGAAACTCCTCCTTCTGATGAGTTGGTGTTTCTCGAAGCCTTTGGGTCCAGCCCTTCAACATCCAGGGTGGTCCCTCCTACCAATGCCTTAGTTGACCTTATTACTCAGAAAGCCTGGAATGAGCCTGATGTGTCAGAGCCCATCCCAAAGAAACAGGACAGAATACTAGTTGCCCCCAAAGATAGAAAACTTTGGGCTAAGGTTCCCCCTGTATATGCCATGGTGCTAACAGCAGCCACAAAAAAGGAACTGTCCAAAAATAATTCCTCTGTCCTTCCCCCAACAAAGAATCAAGGGCATTGGGCAGACTGGGGAAATTGACCTATGCTTTAGCCAGTTTTTCTCTTCGTGTGCTGAACTATATGCTCACCTGGCACATTTCCAGAGGGATTTGACTGAGGGTCTCCCATATTCCCTGATGGGTAACTTACCATCAGATATCCAAAAAAAAGTGGCTATCCAGTTGTCTACCTTACAGTCATGATTAAGTATTATCATGAGAATGCTATCTAATGCCTCAGATGGCACAGCCTGAGTAATTGGCACATGTTTTACTAAGTGATGTCATGTCTGGATGTGGCTCTGCAACTTTGCAGAAAGCTGTAAGACATCCTTTATAAATGCCCCATACAATGGCTCCAGTTTATTAGGATCAAAAGCCTAGTATATACTTACCAGGAGTGAGCAGGAATTAATTTTTCAACCCTTCAGAGATCCTTCTCCGGGAATCAGAGAGTAGTAAGAAAAATATGGTTCAAAAAATCTCAAGGTTTTCATCAGGAAACTCCTGGGGATAGGCCTCCCAGAGGAAGAGGTGAAGGCAATTCCATGGGATGTAGCCCATGAGGCAGAGGTGGTTCACAAAACCAAAGTTTACATTGACCATTCACTGAAAACCCTTATCAGCATCCCTGAGCACTTGCCCAACTACTGCATTCTGGAGGCAGTCAGGGGATGGTTATCCTTACATCCTCTAGCCTGACAAAATATAACTTCTGATTCTTGGGTGCTAAGGATCATTACCAGAGGTTATACAATACCCTTTTTAGAAACTTCAAAGACAAACCAAAGGATTTCTTATACTCCACCCAAATGCTTGGAATCCATAGCAACAGAAGTTTTAAAGTTGCTGGACAAAAGAGTCATCCAACCTGTACCCCAAGACCAACTTGGATCCATAGTCTATTGAAGATTCTTTTTAGTACCAAAAATGACAGAGGACCTAAGACCAATTTTGGATCTCAGGAGTCTGAGTCAGTTTGTGAAACAAGACAAAATTCCAGATGGTCAAAGTACAATCCATTCTACCTCTGCTGAGGAAGGACAATTGAATGTGCTCTGTCGATCTCCAGGAAACCTACTGTCATATCAATATTCAGCAGCAGTACAGGATATTCCTCCTTTTTTTGGTGGGGAACCAATCATTATCAGTTCAGAGCACTGTCTTTTGATCTCACCACAGTCCCCCAGATGTTCACCAAGACAATGGCAACTGTGACAGTCTATCTCAGGTTACAGGGGATCCAAGTATTTCTATATCTAGATGATTGGCTTCTAACTGCTATCTCCAGGGATCTACTTCTAACACATCAGTCATTCCTGTTACAACTGGCAACTCACCTGGGTATTTCTGTAAACACCAAGAAGAGCAAGCTACCTCCTACTCAATCCATGGAATTCATAGGTTGCCACATACACACTGTACATCAGACAGCAAACCTCCCTCAGCATGAGTCAAATCAATCAGATCCACAGCTCCACAGGTGATAAATCATCCCTGACCCCTGGCTCAACTGGTATTATGCCTACTAGGTCTACTTACTTCCTCTGCAGTGATAGTTCCTCAAACCAGATATCACATGAGAGTTCAACAGTGGACGGTAGCTGTACAGTGGTCACAAAAACTGCATCCCCTTCGCTACAGAGTATGACTCACTCAGGTCTGCAGGGACCACATTCTGTAGTGGATTTCTTCAGATTCAGTAACTCAGGTCAGACTCTTCCGTCCTCCAATACCTGACGCTTCCCATTCTTGGGTGGAAGATGCATTTCAAAGGGAAGGAATATAGTCTATGACAGAGGCCAAACTTCACATCGGTGCCTTGGAGTTAAGAGTGGTTCTGCTTATGTTGCAGGTACTTCAGGACCATTTACCCAAGGATGTGATTATCATGCTGTCAGGATAATATGTCAGTAGTTTGCTACATCAACAAGCAAGGTGGAACCCAATCATACCCTCTTTGCTGAGAAGCCATGAGAATGTGGCAGTGAACGATGTCTTCCAATCATTTTCTAGTAGCAAAGCACATACCTGGGATGTCCAACATCCTAATGGAAAAACTCAGCAGAACTATACTACTGCCTCATGAGTAGTCTCTCAATAAAACAGTGGCAATGGAGATTTTCAGCCACTGGGGCCAACCTTGCTGTGACCTCTTTGCTTCTTATCTAGACAACAAATGCAGATATTACCTTGCCTTCATCCCTCCACAGGGACAGGTATCAAAAGATGCTGTAGTCCATCATTGCCCCCCCCCCCCCCAGGTCTCCTTTACGCCTTTCCACCAACTGCTCTCATCATCAATTCATTCAGAAATCTATGGAGTGCAAGACAAGCAATCCTCATTGCTTCCTTCTGGCCTCAGCAAGTATAGTTCCCTTTTCTTTGGCCTCACCTTCTTCACCTGCCCTGGGTTCTGGATCCATTTCCAGATCTCCTCACCCACCTATCCTGGTTACTTCTGCTGGTCCTCAAGATCCTAAGTCTAACCACATGGTTTCTCCAATTCTAACATTAGTCAGAGTTGCCAGGCTTTCTTCCCTGGTAGTCCATGTCATATCTTCCTCTCCAAGAAATACAACCAAAAAGATTTACATGAGCAAATGGAAGCATTTTTCCATCTGAGCCTCTTCTAATGGATTAGATCCCTTTTCAGCACCACTACCAAAAACTTTGGAATCTTGTTCAGAACTTTTCATGGCTGAATCATATTATTCCACACTTAAGGTGCAATTAGCAGCCATTTCAAACTTTCTTAGAAGAACCTTGTTATTGAGACCTCCATTTCTCGATCCCGTACCCCCCTGGGATATCACCATCTTACTCCAGCCTGTAACCCAAAAACCCTTCAAACCAGCAGCATCCATGGATATGACGTTTCCTTCATGGAGGACAATTTTTCTGGTTGCCATTACATAAATGGGTGTTAGAACTACAGGTACTGTTGTGCAAGGGTCCATTCCTTATAATCCATAAAAATAGAGTGTCATTGAGGACTAACCCTTCCTTCCTAAATTAGCTTCTGAGTATAACTTGAACGAATGGATTGTTTTTCCAGTTTTCTTCTCCAATTTTACCAATAAAGGAGAACATACATTATAAACTTTAGATGTGCATAGACAGCTCAGGTTGTAACTCCATCATACCAAGAGTATCAGAAAATCTGATCAACTGTTTTTATTTGTCTGTGATTCCTGAGGTATGTCCTTACAATCTAAGCCTAAAGTGCACTATACCAGAGCAATGGCAACCTCAACAGCATTTGCAAAACAGATGCCTATTAATGACACATGCACTGCAGCAACTTGGGCTTCAACTTATACCTTTGTGTCTCACTAAAAGTCCGATGTGCGGTCCAGGATTCACACATCTTTTGACTCTGTCATACTCAGGGATATTCTTCCTTAAGACTACCCAGGTCTCTGTCGGGTAGCTTGGGAATCTGTCCCATGTGTTGATTCAGATGAAAAAATACAACATCGGATAAAAAATATGAGCTTACCATGTTGTCTTCCCCTCATCCCTCCCTCCTTCCCTCTAACAAATTGTCATTGTTTACTTCTCGGGGTTGGCCAGATCTCCTTTGGATCCTGTCTGACCTCTTGTATTTCCTACTTTTGTATATATATATATATATATATCAATGTGACTCTATTAATATGACTTTTTTTGGCAGTCAACAAAATCGATCTGAGGTAATTCAGGCAGAGGGGAATTGTGGATGGGGAGGAGACAGAGTTCTTGGATCCAAAGCTTTGGTGTAAGGTGCCAAGATTGGATCCAGCCAGATCCAACAACCTACACATTGAATCAGATGAAAAAGACAACATTGGATGTAATTATAGTAACTTAATGTATAGGAACTATTGCATTTTGCCTTATTCTTTAATGCTGCTCCTGTTTTAGTTAGTCTGTTGTTACAGGTGCTTCTTGCATTACTTTGTTCATAGGTTCATAGGTTCATAGGTTGGTACTAGGCTATCAGCCCTATGGCCTATACAAGCCTAGCCATAACAATTCCCTGGCTATTTCTTCCCACACTATTTACTTCCCTGGACCCCTGTGTAGCAGGGAGACTGACGTGATCCCCGGGGTGAATTTCCTTTCTCCCATCCAATCGTCAAGGTTCCTTTTGAAGAGGACCAAAGAGGCACTCTGCTTGACATGTATGGGCAATCTATTCCAGAGTCTGGGGAGTCTCTGGGTCAGGAACCTATCCCTCCAGCATCTTTGTAAGAGAAAAGAACTTGGCTATTTAAAACGTACTGCACTTTTTTCATTTAACTAACTGCTGGGGAAAATCTGCTGTTCTGTGAAGTTGCTTTTTGAGAGAAAAAAAAGACTTGTCTGTGTCATGGATGAAATCCAGATCTCCAGGAGATTTGCAGTCTGTTGCTAACTGGCCTTTAGCTTTTCTTTGTTTTCAATTACCGTGACCTGCATGCTTCTTCACTCCACTTGGCTGAGCTTCACATTGGGCAGTGGCCGGACATAATATTATCCATACATACAAATCATTGGGAGTATGGTGTGACTGTAGCCTTACTGTTCCTTTCTCTCTCCACACAGTACCTGTTTTCACAACTTGAAGCTTGGCAGTTGCTCAACCAGTGCCTTAGTACTTCTAAGAGGCAAAGTATTTCACTCTGCTATATCCTTCTCCGCCCAACTAAGTCAGAGTTTGTTTTCTTATGCTTGTGGCACCTTGCCACATGCTGTCAGTAGCTCATCCTCCCTCACATCAACCTAAGCATTTTCAAGTAGGGCCATGCCTATATATGGACAGATTGGAGTACAACTTACAAATATCCATTATTTTCTATATCCTGCAAGCCTCTCTGCTAGGTACTAAGGTGTCCTGATATAGTTAAATCCCTTAGCCAGTCAAATGTACGCAAGATACCATCAACTTGCCCTATTTTGAGATCATGGGTCCCTTGCACTCTTTTGCTAGCCTATTAGTAGTAGGTACCACAACTTAACAGGACTTGTAGCCATTTTCCCATTGACTTTTCACAAGACTGTTGGAGAGAAACCTAAAGCACATGTGCTATGAGAATATTTTTTGGTATTTTTCTGACTTAAAACTCCTCATATTAACCAGAAAATTAATACACATTGCTCCAGTTAAAATCATGTAGGTATTTTCTGTATTTTATTATTTTATAGAATTTTGTAACTTTTTCACCATTTGTGTGACTAAGGTTTGTGGCTTTTGTGTTTTAAACAAACACCTGACTTTTTATAAATCTGTTGGTACTCCCTTCTAATTAATCAGTGTTTTTCCTGTGATTTTGCAACTTTTTTACCTTTACAATTTTTGTTTTAGTTTCAGTTAAAATAGCTAATATTGTGCATTCATTAGACTCCTGGTGAATTGTATTATTAATAGTTCTGCATTTTGTTACAGTGAGTGTTTTCCCTTGATAATTCGTTAGACTGTATGTCCATACTGATAATAAAAGTATTTCCCTTAAGCTTTCCATTCTTTTCACTCTTGCATTTTTTTAATATCCTGTTTCTGAAGGTTAGACATTATTGGCTAGAGTTTTAATGGCTTTCACTCAGCATAACATTGGAGGACAGCAGTCCGCACAGTGCCGTGCTGTATTCAACAGATGCAAGCACTTTTATTTTTCAGATTGTTTCTTAGGAACCTAAATTAACTCCGCCTCCCAGTCACAGTTGTATAAGTTGCACTGTTAAGCACTGTTACAACTAAAGTTGATCTTATAGCTAGTCTAGACATATTATGTGCTACAACATGTGTGGTGTTGGTGCTCAAACCAAATTTTCTCTGTCCACATGTGCTGGTATACCGCAATTCAATAATTTAACTGCGAGTCAAAATGCTTTCCTCAGTAGTTGTGTGAAGAGGTTCTGGTTAGCTTAAGAGGTGAGTTGCTTTTTTGTATGGATTTAGATTGTTCTTTCAGACAGACAGCACTCCAGTAACTCAGTTCCAAACCTCATGAGTGTTATTCCCCTTTAGCCACATTAGGAAGTATCTGGAAGCATGGATTTGCACTTTCCAACTACTCTGTAGCCAGCTTTGTTAAACTGAACATCCTGAGACAATGTAGCAAGTGCCCCACGTTTACTATCAACCACCTACTACTTAAACTGACACATTGTTTGTCAGAGATGTAGTTGTGTAAAAAAAAATGTAGCAAAACACAAGCCTCTTAGCTTCCCTTAACGACTCTTTTCGAACCTCTTGTAGAAACAAATCCAAAAAAAAACAAAACAGAGTCCAAACTGGCCGAAATCTTTTATTATAAAATGTAAGCACTTTCAGGTTAAAAAACCCGAATTATCAGACAAACGTCACATAACCATTACAGTCTTTAAATATTAAAACAATTTTAAAAGCAACCAATTACTTTCTATACTTGACCTGCCTTTTCTTTAAGGCTGGTTTTAAAGGTACCGAACTATTTAACCCAGGTGGGTTGTCAGCAGCCAACTGTATAATCCATCTTAATTATGTATACTCTGTGTCATTGACAATGTCCCTTCCCCCCTTTTTTCATCTGTGCAACATGCAGAACCATAAAAACAAAAGTATGATCTGAAAAGCTAGAAACATGCTGATATAATGCATTATATTTGTCCTTCTGTCTGATAGATAAGTGGTGCAGTATTTTTGTTTTTAACTTACAATTAGTTTTTCCAACATAAAAAACGGACATGGTTTACAGCATGCCAAATAAACCACATTCTCTGTATGGCAATCTGCATAAAACTCAAATGTATATTTTTTATTTGTAACAGGATGAATAAAATAATTTAAACCATTCACATTTGAACATGGTTTGCAATGCCTACAGGGAAAAGTCCCTGATGCTATGTAGTCCAATCTCACCTACATTCTTACCTGTGGGTTCGGAGCCGAATGTCGTCTCCGAATCGGCCATACTTTTTAGCTTGAAGTCTTTCTATTGGCTGGGCTAAGATGGTATCCCATGCTGCACTGCTCTCTATCCCCAGATCTCATTTGCTGCTCATGTAGCTTAGATGTGGTCTCGCTGTTGGCTGTGGCTAAGTACCCTTTTCTTCTTATATCAGAGACGTTTTTTGCAAAAAAAGCTATTTTAATAGCTATTGTGTGCGTTCTTGACTGTATTGTGGAAAAGTTGTGTGTTCTTTTATAGCATATTCTGCGGTATCCCACTAGCTGTTTCCAACAGGCAAGGCTCGTTTCAGTTAGAGGACCTAGTCTGTCCCCTTGCTTTCCGTGTGTGCTAAATCCTTCCCTTGGACTAAAACCATTTAAATTAGAGGAATTAGTCCTCCCCCCTTGTATTTGTGTCTAAGGATCTTTTGAGTTAGAGGTCCTTGTGGTGTTCTGTCTGTTGTTTGGCTTGTGCCCGCTCTTATGGCTGTTTGACCATTGGTCTAATTTTGAGTTGGTTACTTGCTGTTTGTGGTAACTATGTCCAAAGATAATAAGGAGCATAAGCCCTCGGGCTTCAAGAAGTGCTCAAAGTGCAGTTATAGGATGTCCATCACTGATGGACACTCTGTTTGTGTGTACTGTCTGGGAGCGATTCATCTCCAGAAATTGTGTAGTTTTTGTCATGCCTTTAGCCCACGTGTTCTTCAGGAAAGGAAGAACAAATTGATTTTGAAGGGACTTCTGAAACCCTCCTTCGAGGAGGGTCTGGAGAGTGCTTCCAGCTCTAAGGCAAAATCTTCCAAGGCAAAAAAGTGATCCCCGGCTCCATCAGTATCCTCGGAGCCGCCGGAGAAAATAGCAAAATCTTCATCGACATCCTCGGCTCCATTGTCCTCGGGGCCGCAGGAAGTGTTAGTGGTTATGGAACCTGCTTCGGCTCCAATTTTCTTGGAGCCTGTTCAGAGCCGGTCGCCTAGCATTAGGCCGGTATCTCCTTCTCGCAGGTCTCATTCAGAGAGGAGATCTCAATCTCCTTCCCTATCCTCCAAATCTTCCAGGACCTTATCAGATGTGGATGTCGATAGAGTGGTGCAGAGGCTTCTTCAGTCACCGGTACTGGCTAAATTGTTCTTGGCTCTGACCCAGTCGGCTCCAGAGCCGGTCCCTTAACCTACATCGATACTTCCTCCTCCGAGCACATCTCAGCTTTCGGAGCCAGAGTGCTCGGCTCTGTGTGATGTCCCTAGGTCGGTTCTGAGAGCCCCTCCTGGCTTATCGCTTCCGACATCAGCTCCGACCCCGTCGGCGCTGTCCATGGGGTTCAGCACTCAGGATTCATTGGTCGGACCCGAGGGAGAGGCTTTGGGACACCTCTCGGCTCCTAGTCTCCCTCTCGGTACTTCAGCGTGGGGAAGCCTGACTCCTGTCTCGGCTTCGGAGGCTGGTCATTCTTTGGATATGGGAGGACCAGCCTTTGAGGCCATGCGGAGCATGCTGGCCAGGTTGTCAGCAGCATCATATGGGTCGGTCACTCTGTCCCCTACAACACCGGTGCAGGTCTCTGATTGCCATCTATTTCTGGACAGAGGGGCCCCAAGTCCTCAGGGTAACCCCAACAAGTGGTTCCCATATTTCTGAGTGCCCCTCAGAGTTTTTGCCTGAGGGGCCACCCAGAAAGAAAACATGCAAGAGGAAGCACATAGATTCCCAGGATGGGTCTCTCATGTCAGACACTGACCTTGAGGAATCGGAGGGCTTCCCTAAGTCATCCTCTGAGGATGGTTCTTTCTCTGACATCCTAGAGATTTTGAAGCAAAGAGGTGACTGTCCATCCAAAGCCCCCTCCTAAGAGGAGTCCATCTTCCTGAAGGCCATTGGTGCTCAGCCCTCTGCCTCCTGGGTATCTCCACCCTTCAACGAGCTTCTGGATTTGGTTTGTCGAAGGATGTGGGAAACCCCTGACTCTGTGGAACCAGTCCCCAGGAGACCCAATAAATTTTTGTCTGCCCCTCCTGATAAGGAATTTCTATCCAAGGGAGTCGCTGTGGATGCCATGGTGGTGGTAGCTGCCACCCAGAAGGAAATAGCTGAGACTTCTTCCATCGTCCATCCCCCTAACAAGGAGTTTAAGACTATGGACCAGTACAGGAAGCATACGTTTTCTTCAGCGACCTTTACCTTATGGTCACTGAATTACTTATCACATTTTACACGGCTCCAGGGAGATCTCCTAAAGGAGCTTGGAGATACTCTCATGGGTAACGTTTCTGAGTCGGTGGCCCAGAAGGTCAACACTCAGATGTCTACCCTCAATTCTATTGCAAACTCCTCCATGAGGCTGATCTCCTATACAGCCGAGGGAGCGAGTAGGGCAGCAAGTTCAGGAGTTGCTCTTGGGAGGCAGGCCTGGATGCGACTTTGTCATTTCGCGGAGGCCTTCAAGTCTTCATTCACCGATGCCCCGTTTGATGGTTCCTCTTTGTTCGGAACCAAGGTGAAAGACACTCTCACTAGGTGCGAGCAAGAGGGGAAAACTCTGTCTGCCGTAGGAGTCCATTTTTCCCTTCCCTCTAGTACTTATCCGAAGGCCCAGAGGGGTGGCAAAATGTGGTTCAAGAAATCACAGAGGTTTTTTTCCCGGTGCACAAGGTGAGCTCCCCTCCAGAGGCAGGGGAGGGGGTGATTACTCAGGAAGACGCTGCCCTAGGGGCAGAGGAGACCCTCGCAACTTAGGAGACCGCGATTCCTTTCATGGTTTTCCCTACCACTGCTCTTGATGGGAGGCCCGACTGTGCATTTCCAGAGCCAGTCGGGGGTCGAATCTCATTATACCCAGAGGCCTGGCAAGATATCACCCAGGACCAGTGGGTTCTGCGGATAATTTCCAGAGGATATGTCATTCCCTTCTCGTCAAATCTCCCTCCAATCAAGAAAATCAGGGATGTTCCACCCAGTCAAAGGGATTACGCAGCTTCAGAAGTTTCAAAGCTGCTAGAAAAAGGAGCCATCCAACATGTCCCCTCAGACCAGGTTGGATTAGGGACTTACTCCAGATTCTTTTTGGTGCCGAAAAGGACAGGGGACCTGAGACCCATTTTGGATCTCAACCGATTGAACACCCATGTGCAAAAGTCCAAGTTCCGAATGGTCATGTTTCAGTCTATTCTCCCATTGTTGGGAAAAGAAGTGTGGATGTGCTCCATCGACCTCAAGGATGCTTACTACCACATAAAGATGGACAGGGCATCCAGAAGTCACCTACACTTCTGGCTGGGAGTTAGTCACTTTCAGTTTCAAGCCCTGCCCTTTGGTCTCACCACAGCCCCCAGGGTGTTTACCAAATGCATGGCAGTGGTGACTGCTCACTTGAGATGTCAGGGATTCCAAGTGTTTCCATACCTGGATGACTGGCTCCTTACTGCCACCACCAGGCATCTACTACTTCATACCAGGGATGCTACTATCAACCTATGTCAACAGTTGGGCATCACCTTGAACTGGGAAAAATCTGCCTTGTTGCCCTCACAGCATGTCACTTTTATAGGTGCCGAATTAGACACCGTCCTCATGTCGGCGTTTCTACCACAGGAAAGAATCAGAGTCCTGCAACAACAGGTTTATGCCTTGCTCCCTTTGAGAAGAGTAAAGGCAAGATGGGTCCTCCAGTTGGGGACAATGGCTGCTACAATTATGTTAGTCCCTCTGGCAAGGTTACATATGAGGCTCCTTCAGTGGCTACTCTTTGCCCAGTGGTCTCTTCAACATCTTCCACTTTCTCACCCTATTCTACTCACAGACAGGTGCAAACAGGATCTCAGTTGGTGGCTTCACACTGACAACCTCAGTGTGGGAAAGCCCTTCGTTCCTTCACCCCCGGTTGCCACGGTGACCACGGATGCCTCCCAGATGGGGTGGAGGGGCATTATCTAGGCAGGACAGTCCAAGGCACATGGCAAGAGCACGAGATTCATCTGCATATCAATGTCCTGGAGATGAGAGCTGTGCTACTAGTGTTGCAAGCACTTCAGAGTTTTCTTCCTTTCGGGAGTATTACAATCCACTCAGACAATATGTCAGTGGTGTGGTATCTGAACAAACAGGGAGGAACCAAGTCATATCCCCTTGCAGAGAGGCCATACGAGTGTGGCAGTGGGCAGTGTCTTCCCAGCGTTTTCTGGTAGGAATGCACATTCCGGGGAAGTCTAATCTGATCACAGACAGGCTAAGCAGAGCTATTTTGATGCCTCACGAGTGGTCCCTGAACTGTCAAGTTGCGGAGCAGATCTTCCGCAGGTGGGGTCAGCCTTGCTGCAACCTTTTTGCCAGCCCCCTCAATGCCAAATGCAGCAGCTACTTCACCCTTATCCCCCCTCAGGGGGAGTCATCCAGGGATGCTCTAGTCCACGATTGGCCCTCCGGTCTACTATATGCCTTCCCTCCGGTTCCCTTGCTGTCAAAGGGTATTCAGAAAGCGCAATCCTTGGGAAGCAAAATTATTCTGATTGCCCCACACTGGCCTCATCAAATTTGGTTCCCCTTTCTCCATCCCTATCTCATGGATGCTCCTTGGATTCTGGACCCACAACCAGACTTACTGACTCACATGTCAGGGCAGCTCCATCCCTCTTCGGACCCTCCGGTTGACAGCCTGGCTACTCCACTTCTGTCATTAGTTAGGCTTCACCAATTTTCGCCGGAGGTGGTTCATATTCTATCTTCCTCTCATAAGCCTTTGACCAGGAAGATTTATTACAGCAAATGGAAGAGGTTTTCAATCTGGGCACATGCCAAAAAGATTGACCCTTACACGGCTCCAATTTCATCTGCATTGGCGTTCCTGTCTATGCTTTTTAACCAGGGTTCAGCAGCCTCAACCATTAAAGTCCAGTTGACGGCGATTTCTACCTTTCATGTCGCAGACGAACCTAGCCTAATGGCACATAGACTCTGTAAGGCTTTCCTGAAGGGCACTTTGTTGCTTCGTCCTCCGGTCTCAGAACCTGTTATGCCTTGGGAATTAAACTTTGTTCTACAGGGTCTTACTTCACCCCCCTTTGAGCCTGCAGCCACTTGTGATTTAAAATTCTTAACTTGGAAGACTGTCTTTTTGGTAGCCATCACGTCAGCCAGATGCGTTTCGGAGCTTCAAGCTTTATCAATCAAACCCCCTTATTTGATTTTTCATAAGGACAGGGTTTCTCTCAGACGAATCTCTCCTTTCTTCCCAAAGTAGCGTCAGTTAGTAACCTTAACCAATCTATTGAATTGCCAGTGTTTTTTCTTCAGTTCTCAAACAAGGCAGAATTCAAATTTCTTCAATTGGATGTGCACAGACAATTACGTTTTTATTTGCACACAACAAAAGACCTCAGAAAATTCGATCAGTTGTTTATTTCATTTTCGGAAAACAGAATTGGGTCTCCTGTTTCCAAAGTCACGTTGTCCAGGTGAATTTCCAGTTGTATTTCTTTCATTTATACTTCAGGGAGAAGAGATTTACCGTTCCGGGTGAAGGCTCACTCTACCTGGTCTGTATCTACATCTACAGCTTTTCAGGCCAGATTGTCTATGGATGATATTTGTACTGCGGCTACTTGGGCATCTCCTCACACCTTTGTTACTCATTACAAGTTAGATGTAGTATCTAGGGGCAGGTCTTCCTTTGGTTCCACAGTGCTCAGGAGTATTTTCCACTGAGCCTCCCTGGATTTAGAAGCTGGGGACGCTGTCCCACGGGTAAGAATGTAGGCGAGATTGCACTACGTAACATTAAGAAGTTATGTACTCACCATACCATTCGATGTATGTAGTCCCTCTCGCCTCACATTCTTACTTACCCCCCCATCTTCCCCCATCCTGGAGGATCTGGAGGTTAGGCCTGGTTTCAGAGTTCCCTTCATTCTTGATTTGTTTTTCCTTTCCTTAGGTGTTGTTATGCATGGAGAATGAGTGCTGGTGCTCGCAGCAAACTAGATCTGGGGATAGAGAGCAGTGCACCATGGGATACCATCTTAGCCCAGCCAATAGAAAGACTTCGAGCTAAAAAGTATAGCCGAGTCGGAGCCGACATTCGGCTCTGAACCGACGGGTAAGAATGTGAGGCGAAATGGACTACATGCATCCAACATTATGGTGAGTACATTAACTTCTTGTTCTCATACGTGCAGAGGAAACACTGTTAACCTTCTTATTTTTTAGCCCATGTTCCATGCATAACATGTCTTTTATATTACTATTTCACTTGAAGGTAAATCTAGGTTTCTCATCTAAAATATCTTTCAGGTGATTGTCACTTCTTAATATCTTCCATTTCTGCTTAATAATGTCACATATCCCATACACATTATTACTATAACTTAGCATTACCTTGGGTTTTTATCATATTTATTAGATGACTTCAGCTGCTCTTTATTGTCAGGAAACCATGGTCTAGCCCTGGCTTCCCTGTTAGATATTATCCTGTCTTTAGTTTTTTCTAAGTTTTCCTTTGGGTACACCTTTTCTTTAAGATGTTCATTTAACACATCAATTTCTTTGTGAAACTCATTATTATCTGTGCACAGCCGAGGAACTCTATATCCTCATCCTTGCATAATGTTATGAAAAGTATGCCTGGGACGCATGCAACATACATTCACATAATGATTTCTCCAACATTGTTCCCTATGCAGGGTGGTGTCTGCCTTTCCAGTTACGTGTTTATTTAATGTGAGATCTAAGAAGGCAATAGTCTCATTGCTGTGATCTACTGAAAACCTGAGAAAATCTGTGGTTTTCTCCAGGTTGTCAACAAAACTCAACAGTTCATCACTGCCCTGTGGCCACAACAGAAAATATCATCAACAAATCTGGCATAAAAAATTATTGAAGTCTTCCAAGGATGTTCACATTTTAAATTATTTTTATCTTCCCAGAAGGCTAACACTAGATTAGCATAAGAGTTGGCACAGGGTGCACCCATGACAACACCCTGTACCTGCCTGTAGTGTGTATCTTTACAAAGAAAGATGTTATTTTCTAACACCAATGCTAATGCTTCCAGTATTAAAATGTTGATGTTCTCATCATATATGTTAACTGTATGCAGTACCTCTTTCACTGCCTTTAACCCAAATTCATTTGTGATGACCATGAACAGACTATTAACGTCCATGGTTACCATCAACACATTCTTCAAATCTGAAGTTTGGCAAGCATCATACAATTTGGATAAGAACTGTGCAGTGTCTTTCAAAATCCTAGGAAAATGAGCAAGTAGATTTTTCAACTTTGCTTCTACCTACATAGATAGATGTTCAGTAACCCATCCCCTCCCTGAAACTATGGGTCTCATTGGTGGGGGTAGGTTATTTCTATGCATTTTAGGTAGTGCTTTAAAAACAGGAATTACTGGATGTTCAATGCTTAAAATGCATACAAGTCATCATCTAACACTCCATTTATTCTTAAATCCCTTACATCTTACCAACATTACATATATATTGCTTAACCATCAAAGGTGAAATATTTTCTGATATTGCTAGTTAGGGCATCCAAAGATTGTATGTATGCAGTGGTATCCATAACTGCATTGGCCCCACCCTTATCAGCTGATTTGATAACCAGCCTATCATCATTCGTTAAATCTAGCAATGCTTGCCTTCCCAAATAAGTTAAATTATTAAACCTACATGTCGCATTGTCAAGATAAAGTCTTATTTCATCCTCACAAGTTTTTAAAAAAGTATGAACTGTCGGGTGCATAACTGGTACAAAAGTACTTGGATCTTTCATAATATTAGTATAATGGCTACTTCCCCTAAACATGTTCTTCAGAATAACAGTCTGCCCAAAGATGTGCAAATCCAGTATAACCACTTATTACTGACGCCCTACTGGGTACAAACGATAATCCTTTACCTAAAACATTAATTCTTTAGTCACTTGAACATTAGATATATTAAATATATTACAGTCATTAAAATCAGTCAGTTCATGACTCTCTGCTGTTTCACATCCCTTTGTGCAGAGCGACCTCACCTGTTTTCTGTTTTCTTCCTTACTGGTATTGGGAAAGTTGGAAAAGTCATAGAACTGCTTGTTGCTGCAAAAAAAGAAGAAGATGAAGAAGAAGGAAGTGAGGTTGTTGGTCTCGCTCCCATGCTGGTATTGGGCTGTTTGGTTCCCTGTATGATGTCATCAACCTGAACCATAGCAGAGATGTTGCTGTTAGGATCCATGGCAACCATGGAACCTTCTGTTGCGGTTGTAGCCACAGAGGCATTGTTCACATTTTGTTGAACATTAACATTCTGAAAAACATCACTGGGCTCAGTAGACACATTGTTGGTATGTAAACTACTTGCCACTTAGAAAACTGAAAACAGGTGAGGTCGCTCTGCACAAAGGGATGTGAAACAGCGGAGAGTCATGAACTGACTGATTTTAATGACTGTAATATATTTAATATATCTAATGTTCAACTGACTAAAGAACAAATTAATGTTTTAGGTAAAGGATTATCATTTGTACCCAGTAGGGTGTCAGTATTAAGTGAAGTTATACTGGATTTGTACATGTTTGGGCGGAATGTTATTCTGAACAACTAATGTTATGAAAAATCTGAGTACTTTTGTACCAGTTATGCTCCCTACAGTTCATACTTTTTTAAAAACTTGTGAGGATGAAATAAGACTTTATCTTGACAATGCGACATGTAGGTTTAATAATTTAACTTATTTGGAAAGGCAAGCATAGTTTGTTCATGGTCATCACAAATGAATTTGGGTTAAAGGCAGTGAAAGAGTTACTGCATACAGTTAACATAGATGATGAGAACACCAATAGTTTGATTCTGGAAGCATTAGCATTGGTGTTAGAAAATAACATCTTTCTTTGAAATGGAACACATTACAGGCAGGTATATGGTGTTGCCATGGGCATACCCTGTGCCAACTCTTATGCTAATCTAGTGTTAGCCTTCTGGGAAGATAAAAATATTTTTAAATGTGAACATACTTGTAAGACTTCAATAATTTTTTATGCCAGATTTATTGATATTTTTTGTTGTGGGCACAGGGCAGCGATGAACAGTTGGATTTTGTTGATTACATGGAGAAAACCACAGATTTTCTCAGGTTTTCAGTAGATCACAGCAATGAGACTATTACCTTCTTAGATGTCACATTAAATAAAATGTAACTGGCAAGATAGATACCACCCTGCATAGGGAACTATGTTGGAGAAATCATTATGTGAATGCATGTAGCATGCGTCCCAGGCATACTTTTCATAACATTATGCAAGGATGAGGATATAGAGTTTCTCGGCTGTGCACAGATAATAATGAGTTTCACAAAGAAATTGATGTGTTAAATGAACATCTTAAGGAAAAGGGGTATCTAAAGGAAAACTTAGAAAAAAGTAAGGACAGCATAATATCTAACAGGGAAGCCAGGGCTAGACCGTGGTTTCCTGACAATAAAGAACAGCAGGGAGACAAGTTAAAGTCATCTAATAAATGTAACAAAAAGCCCACTGCATTATAGTAATAATGTGTATGGGATATGTGATATTATTAAGCAGAATTGGAAGATATTAAGAAGTGACAATCACCTGAAATATATTTTAGATGAGAAACCTAGATTTATCCTTCAAGCGAAATAGTAATATAAAAGATATTTTATGCATAGAACCTGGGCTAAAAAATAATAAGAAGGTTAACAGTGTTTCCTCTGCAAGTATGAGAACAGGGACTTTTCCCTCTAGGCATTGCAAAGCATGTTCAAATGTGAATGGTTTAAATTATTTTATACATCCTTTTACAAAAAAATATACATTTGAGTTTTATGCAGATTGCCATACAGAGAATGTGGTTTACTTGGCATGCTGTAAATCATGTCCGGGTTTTTATGTTGGAAAAACTAATTGTATGTTAAAACAAGAATACTGCACCACTTGTCATCTATCAGACAGAAGGACAAATATAATGCATTGTATCAGCATGTTTCTAGCTTTCCAGATCATACTTTTGTTTTTATGGTTATGCATGTTACACAGATGAAAAAGGGGGGGGGGGCATTGTCAATGACACAGAGTATGCAGAATTATGATGAATTATATAGATGGCTGCTGACAACCCACCTGGGTTAAATAGTTCTGTACTTTTAAAACCAGCCTTAAACAAAAGGCGGGTCAAGTATAGAAAGTAATTGGTTGCTTTTAAAATTGTTTTAATATTTAAAGACTGTAATGGTTATGTGAAGTTGTCTGATGAAGGTTTTTTTTAACTTGGAAACGCTTGAAAATATTTCGGCAAGCTTGGACTCTGTTTCGTTTGTTTTTGGAGCTGTAGTTGTGTAATATTATTGAGGGCAAAGCTGTCACATAAAGCCACTGCAAGCAAGAAGCAGTCTGTGGGTACCACTCAGCACTGCACTAAACCAATCACATTCAGCTTAGACCAAACATATACATTTACCTATGCTCTGGCTGTTAAAACTATTCTACCTAAACCACAATGGTCTCCTATATGTAACCAAAGAAACAAGCCCCTCAGTAACCACAGAAATGCACAATAGTGGCACATCTAGCATGAGCAATAATACAGCTGTGTGTCAGATTGCTTCAGATCAAAAGCCCATTGGGCAAACTTCCACACATTCCAATATCTTAATCAAAAGTAGCTCCATAGTAAGACATAACAATGAACCATTCACCAGGATGTACAAGGAGTGGATCCTAGCACATCAAGCGGCTGTCTACCCAATCCTCAGGATGGTTGAAACCCTGGCTTTGAGACAGTATTCTTTGAGTGATTGGGACTCAAGCAGTTACAGCAGACTTCCCTCCATGTCCCTGACAAACCATTCCTCTTACCTAACTGGAATGAAGTGTCTGTGTATTAAGCTAAACCACATTCTCCAAGGAGACTTCAACTATCCCCATCCATTAAATGGGAGATTTATTGATCCTCAAACATGCATGCAAAAAATTCTGGACTTCATTATTATAAATCCTGTGTATAAGCGAGTCTGTACCACAATAAATAGAGATAAAGTCCTGGACGTGCTCCTAACCAATATGGGAAAGCTTTGCTCCCCACCACTTGTCAGTTCGGACCACAAATCAGTCATATTTACCATAAGATTATGCAAAGACTAATCTGCAAAAACTGAGGAATGAATTGACTAAATTCAAGATCCCCTACAAACCTGATGATCCTGGTGCTTTTGCAGAAACTTTTACCATCACATTCTGTGCATATATAAATAGCTGCATAGATGCAGCTGTACTCCTACAAAGTAAGTATAGTGCCATATTTAAGAATGAATATCCCACACCATGATGGAACCCAAATATAAATAGGCTTAGTAATAATAATAATAACAATAATAATAATAATAACAAAAACTCACTGCAGTCATAAATAACTTTAAGTCTCAAGATGGTAAAGATGCTGTTGATAATCTTAGCAGGGCACTATTGACTCTTGTCAAATCAATAGAAGCCGAATATGAGGTAAAATAGCCACCCAGATGAAGGATAAGCACAAAACCTTCCTCAACTATGTTAGAAACCTCAGGAACAATGCACAACACTTGGCAGAGCTAACAGTAAATGATATCACATGCTTGGACCCAGAAGACATAGACAGTCTACTAGTGGACAAATTTAGCTAAAACCTCACCCCCCGTCATCCTTCCTCTGTTCCCAGATCACATACCCACTTGTAGACCTCTCTCTCAAATCTCCCATTGATAGGTCCTCAAGACACTATCCAAGGTCAAATACACTCCTTCCATGGGGCTGGATAACATACTAGGCTACCTATTGGTCAACCTGAAACAGAACTTGTCAGACGCCCTGCAGAGGCTATTTGATATCAGCCTTCAAACAGACTTTGTGCCAGATGAGTGGAAGACAACAACAGTCACCCCCTTGCACAAAGATGGGGCGTCAAATGACCCAGGATACACCACATATCTAGAACTTGCAAAGACATTTGGCACCATCTTACATACAGGCATTGTTGATAAACTGTCCCAGTTAAATGTAAACGCATATAACTCATTGGATAACAAACTGGCTCACAAATAAAACCCAGGTAACTAAAGTGGGCAGCTCTACATCCTCCAAAAGACTTGTCTCTATTGGTATACCCCAGAGTTCAGTCCTTGGGCCACTCTCATTTGGTATTCAGTTCTTAGAGGTCAAAGCAAATATTATAGGTTTATGATTGACTGAATGTACAGATGACTGTAAACATGGTACTATCATAAACTTCGCAGAGTGCACCAAGATCCTTTAAGATCGCCTTTCCCAAACAAATATCTATCTCAAACCCATGGACTAAAACTGTTGTTTGTCTTTTGGCTTTTCCCGGTAAGGGGTCGCCTCAGCGGAACTCTGGTCCGCTAATGATTGGCAGTAGATTTTTACGAAATGCCGAGGTGCCCGTTTACGCACGCATGTCTTTTGAATGCTACCAAACTGCGGGGAGGACATGCAAACTCCACACAGAAGGCACTCCCAAGCCCAGCTGAGAATCGAACGGGAGAACCTCTTGCTGTGAGGTAGCAACGCTACTGCCGTACCACCGCGGCATCCAAACCCATGGACTAAAACTAAATGCCAAAAATGTCTAAGTAAATTTCGGCAATCACGACCACCCTTGTGACTATCACATTGGACAACACATGCACACCTGAAATTTGTCCTGTAGTCATGGATTTGGGAACTCATGTCATCAATAAACTGTCCATTGATGACCATCTATCAACTATTGTAAGGAAATCCTTTTTCATTGCACACCTTACATCTAAAGATATGATGTCCAGATCCAGGGATATAATTATTCCACTGTACATGGCTCTCATTAGACCAGTCTTTCACAATAATGCTCTTTTCAGTATGTACGTGTCTAAACACTTTCAATGATTGGAATAACCACAGCACTTTCTCATTAAAAATGTCAAGGGCTTAAATCATAAAAACTTATGCAGATCATCTCAAAGTTTTGTCCCTCTTCCTGGTATCATACAGCATACTGAGAGGTGACTTGTGCCTCATGTATATTACCTCAACAGATCCTACTCTGGCAGACTTATTATACTTTTGCAAGTCCAGTGACAGCATAAACACCCAATCCCCTGATCTCAGTCAGTTTTACAACATAAACAGGACATGGTCATTGTCTTGTTTGTTTTTCTTTTGGTTTCTTGCCATCTGCCTTCAGTTTTGCATTCTATTCCTCCTTTATTTGCTGAAGTTTCTCTTCAGGGTCTGCTTGTAGTGCTATCTCATCTGCATACAGCAGTTTTGTTGAGATGTCAGATGACAGCTGTAATGGCAGCAAATGGGGAAAATCAGTAGAGACTGATAATTGACATAGAATGGAAATAATGGAACAGGTTAAGAGCGTCAGCTGTCCTGGAGGGGTGGTCAAGGAGAAGGGAAATCTGAATGAGGAGATCAGAGCTAGAATCAGAGGGGCTGCAGCTAACTGGCACAGAGTGTTAGGGGTAGTGTGTGACCAAAGAATGACAAAGAAACTGGAAAGTAAGGTGTACAAAACAGTGGTATGACCAGTACTACTGTATGATACAGAAACGTGGGAATGAAGGCCTTTCATTTGAGGAAGCTAGAGGTGATGGAGATGAAGTGCCTGAGACGTGGTAGAATGCACACTATTGGACATACAAATAAATGAGCACATCAAAGCAGAAGCCTAAGTCACTCCATTTGCAGAGAATGTCAAAGAAAACAGATTATGATGATTTGGGCACATGCGCAGGAAAGCAGAAGACAGTCTTGTGAAGTAGAATTAGGACAGCTAGGAAGAAGGCAAGAGGAAATGAGGTCATCCCGCAAAGTGATGGATGGATTGTGTGAGAGAATACCAGTGACAGTCAAGCATGACAGTCATAGAAGGCAGGAGAGTGGTACTGAATCGACAGAGATGGTATCAGTTGACGCGACACCCTAACCCATGTAGAGAAAAGGAAAAATGGGCTTGATGATGATGATGATGTTTTTTAATCCCATTGGCTAGTCTTCTGTATTTCATTTTAATTTGATACCCAGAAAGCAGTGCCTTGTGGCCCCAGGGCACATCCTAATATGGCTGTGGCAACATTATGTCAAACATCTTCTACTAGAGATTTATCATTGCATTACATGGTTGTTAAGTATCATTCTGTCAGTGTTCAGATGCCAAATGATACTTCCTTTGTGATTGCAGGTCTGTGAAGTTTGTTTCTAGAGTGGTAACTCATTTCATACAAAGGGCAGACTTTTTTGCACTAGTTGTCACCTAATGTTGGAGCAGGATAAATCACTGAACCCTTAGTGGTACATAGCTCACACCTAATACTTAGAATATATGTATATATAATACCCTGTGTGTGCGTGTATGTATGCATGTGTGTGTATATATATATATATATATATATATATATATATATATATATATATATATATATATATATACACACATAGGTTCATAGGTGTGTACTAAGCTAATGGCCCTGGGGCCTTTACAAGCCTAGCCATAGGATTATCCTGGCATAGTGCCACCCGACCTTAGTTCCCAGTGCCTCTGTCGAGTAGAGCCACTGGAGTTATCCCCGGGGTGAATTTTCTGTTTCCCATCCACTCATCAAGATTTGTCTTGAAGAGGGTCAGTGAGGTGCTGTGCTTGACATGTATGGGAAGTCTGTTACATAGCATGGGCAGTCTCTGGGTTATGAGCCTGTCCCTCCAGCATGTTCTGTTAATTGTGGTAATGAGGTTGAGGTCTCTGGAGCTTGTGGTGCGGAGGGATTGGGATTTCTTTAGATGTAGCATTTCTAACACAGCTGGGTCAGACATGGCTTTGTAAGTCAAGCAGAGATCACCTCTAAGTAGGCGATATGAGACAGAAAATAGTTGGAGTTTTTTGAGTCTGTCCATATATAGGATAAGTGTTTAAGGCCTAGGATCCTCTTTGTGAGGTACTTGTGCGGCCTCTCCAGTTGTTGCAGGTGTCTCGTGAGGTACATGCCAAATGGGGCATTGTACTCGATGATTGGCCTAATGAGGGAAGAGTAGAGGGAGACAATGACCTCCTTCTCAACAACTGTACTTGGGGCAGCCCCGAACTTTTGCTTCAAATGAACCTCTTCCCTAGGATGTTAGTTTGAGAAAAACAAATGCTTATCCCCGCAGGAAGGGATAGCAACAGACCCTGGGATGTATGACTGTGGCAAATGCGTGGCCTGTGTTTTTGTACAAAAGGGCAACAACATCTCTTTCCCGCACTGCAATAGAACTGTCCGATTTCATGACCACTTTGACTTCTTCTTCTTTCGGCTTTTCCCGGTTAGGGATCACCACAGCGGATCACCTGTCTGCTCATGATTTGCAGTGGAGTTTTACAGTATCGAGTTGCCAGCCCGGCACCCAACCTTCCACAGAAGGCACACACATGCACACACTCACACCTAGGGCCAATTTAGAGTGTCCAATCTAACTACAACATGTCTTTGGGATGTGGGAGGAAACCGGAGCACCCGAAGGAAACCCATGCGACCACAGGGAGGACATGCAGACTCCACACAAAAGGCACCCCAGCCAAGAATAAAACCGGAGAACCTCTTGCTGTGAGGTGGCAACGCTAACCGCTGCACCACTGTGTCCGCCCTTCATGACCACTTTGCAATTCTAAAAATGTGGTTTACTGCACTATTTGTGTACTCTGTGAAAGTTTTTCTGTAGGCAAAACCAACAGAAAGCGAAGTGACCGCATAAAGGAACACACCGCAGCAATCCACAAGCAGGACAGTTTGAATGCCTTAGCTAAACATTGCACACTCTTCCTGAACTTCACAGGCTTTAAATTTACGGCATTAGAAAGAATAGCTGAGTTCATAGGAGATGTGGACACTTTCTTGCAAGTCCGTGTGCTAAAATGGCAGATCGAGCTTAGAGCAGATGTCAGCCCAGGTCTTAATGAAAGCCTAAACATCAAATGTGCCTTAAAATGGTATAGAGATCGAAAGTATTGAAATGTGAGTTAACTTGATTTCATCAGAAGTATGTCGTATATTATCTGAAAGTATGAAATTATAGAAATGCGATCTGACTGGGTTTTATAAAGATAATAAAGGTTTTTTTTTTTTTTTTTTTTTTGCACACAACCCCACTTTGCACACGATACCTCAGGCTTCTTTCCAAGTTTCTGTTCCAGGTATACATGTTGCACATGACCCTGATATGCAGACGACACTACAGGATTCACATGGCACCCCTCCTGGTTAATTGATCTACTTTTTAATGATAATAAAGATGCACATAGCACCTTTCAAGACTACTGTTGTTACATTATTATTGGATAGGAACTGTTGTGTTAATTTAAATAAACTACTTGAAGTAATGTATTTAAACAATGTTAAAATGGTTATATTAATGAAACATGTCATTCTGAAGAAGTCTTGATATTAAAGAAGATGAAAGTGTTGAATAATACAAGAGTTGTTGGAGTTTTCCTTTTAATTCTTTTTGAATGCTTTTGTGTCACGAAGTTTGTTCTTAGTGAAATTTATCTTCATTTTTAGTGCTTTTTTTACCATATATATATATATATATATATATATATATATATATATATGTGTGTGTGTGTGTGTATATCTTAATATCTATAGCTATATATGTATATCTATAGCTCTATATATATATCTATATATATATATATATATATATATATATATATATATATATGTATGGAGAGAGAAAGGGATATATATATATATATATATATATATATATATATATATATATATATATATACACACATATATATATATATATATATATATATATATATATATATATATATATATAGGTAGGTTCATGGGTTCATAGGTAGGTACTAGGCTATTAGTCCTAGGGTCTATATAAGCCTAGCCAAAAAGGTACCCTGGCTTTTGCCACCCAACAAAATTATTTTCCTGTGCCCCTGTCGAGCAGAGCCACATAAGTGATCCCTGGGGTGAATTTCCTATTTCCTATCCAATCATCAAGATTTTTCTGGAAGAGTGCTAATGAGGATCTCTGTTTGACATAGATAGGTAGTCTGTTCCAGAATATGGGAAGTCTCTGGGACAGGAATCTATCCCTCCAGCATGTTCTGTTTATTGTGGTGACAAGGTTTAGGTCCCTAGAGCGTGTAGCTCAGAGGGTTTGGGATTTCTTTAAGTGGAGCATGTCCAACAGCTCTGGGTTTGACATAGCTTTGTATGTTAGGCAGAGATCGCCTCTGAGTAGGCGATATGCGACAGAGTAAAGCTGGAGTTTTTGAGATGGTTCATGAGGGCATCTGTTTGAGGCCAGTAATCCTCTGTGTGAGGTATTTCTGTGGCCTTTCCAGTTGTTGTAGATGTCTTGTGAGGTGCATACCAAAAGGGGTGTTGCACTCTATAATGAGTCTAATGAGTGATGAGTAGAGGAGAACAATGACCTCTTTTTTTCTGGATGAGAAACCTTTAGTGATGAGGCAAGCCACTTAGAAGGATTTCCTGACTACTGTGGAGATGTGATTATCAAAGGAGAGACTACTGTCCATCTGTGTCCCAAGGTCTCTTATAACACTTTCGGCATTAAGTAGACTACCACTTATGTGGTAGTTCATGGGTACAGAGTTTTTACCATAGGGGATGACAATACACTTTTTGGCATTGAGCTTCAGGCCATGGCTTTGACACCAGGCATCTGTCACAGTGAGGCCCTTTTGTAGTATGTCCACATCGTTAGGAGTTTCAATTATGGCTCCTAGTTTGCAGTAATCTGCAAACTTTGTTAGCCAAAGACCTTCTGTGTTATTCTGTACTTCAGAGAAGTAGACACCAAACTGGAGAGGAACCAGGACTGAACCCTGTGGTACTCCACTTGTCACTGGTCTGAAGTCGGATTTGGAGTCTGCTACTTTCACAGTGTGGGTTCTGTCCATGAGCCCGTTGGCAACCCATCTTGTGACATTGGGATTTATACCTAGTTTAGTGAGCCTATCTATAATTCCAGAGTGGGGGATGGTGTCGAAAGCCTTGGCTAGATCTAGATAAGCTGTGTGAACCACCTTACCCTCATCTATGGCTTTGGTGACTGCTTCAGTGAAGTCATCAGGTTCAGGAGACGTGATCTGCCTTTTATAAACCTGAACTGGGTAGGGTCCAGAGTTTGGCGATTACCAATATCTTTGTTTATGAGTTCCATGATGATACGTTCCATGGCCTTGCAGACCAGGCTCGTCAGGCTAATGGGGCGACAGTTCCCGGGGTCCGTCCTGGCTCCCCCTTTGGGAATGGGATAACTGTCACGGTGCGCCATTCAGTAGACACAAAGCCTGAGGTGAGGCTATGAGTGAACATGGTACTTAGATAGGGTGCCAGTTCATTCTGTAGTTCATGTAGAACACAGCCTGGGATATTGTCAGGTCCCATGGATGCTGTATTCTTGGCTTTGGAGAGTGTGTTTTTTACCTGTGCAGCCGTGATTACAGGAACTTTGCATTCTTCTGGTGTAGAGATGAGCCCTCTAGGGGGTGAGAGGGGGGGTAAAGTTAGCACTGAACCTATCTGCCATGATGTTGGCAATATCAGCTGGTTTTGTATATTTAGTGCCATTGTGCTGTAACTCAGAGCAGATCTGAGTGTTGCCATTGAGATTATTGACATAGCTATAGAATGCTTTGTGGTTGTCTTTAGAGTCAGTGGCAATTTTGTTTTCGTATCTAGCTTTGGAGGATTTTATGAGGGATTTCAGCTTCTTACTGAGGTTGATCAGGGAGTTCCTCCAGTCATGGGATTTTACTCTTTTTTGCAACAGTTTCTTTCTTCTGTTGTAGAGTTTGTTTATGGCAGAGGACCACCAGATTGTCTTCCTTATTTTGGAGGATAGCATCTTGGTTCTATTAGGGATAGCATGATCCATGCACTCATGTAAGTGTTTATAAAGTGCATTTGTGTAGGATTCAGCAGTCGTACCTCTATTGTCCGTCTGCATGGGTGTCATGAGGGGATACAACTTACATGTGGTTGTGTCCTCCACTCCTTATACCCTTCCCCATTCCTTATTCAGAAAAAGCATTGGCACCATGCACAATAGTTGTATCACTGTGAGAACAGAATAATTATGTTGTCTGCCTTCAGAGATAGAAGAAAATTACATCACACAGGGCTGTGCCTTGCTTGGTTTCCTGTTGCTTAAAGGAGCTGTTTACATAAGAAAATAATTACTTATCTGAAGTTGTGACAAAGAAATGTGGTTAAAATGTGCCTGTCAGGTATGAAAGGAGCATATATCATAAAGAGTAAAATGCGTCAGTGCGTGTTCAGCATGTTATCAAACCTATCTTCAGAAGACTTTTGATTAAGTTCACTCTATACATACTGCTTGAAATGTTAGGTGCAGATATTTGTGTGAGCATTCTTGATTATAGTTTTTATTACATTTTGTTTGTTTTGATTTTGAGTATGTTGTAACACAGTCATGAGATTTATTGCTGCAATGAAGTACATGACTCATCAGTGTACATAGTTTAGCTGGCCAACTCTCCTTAATCTACACCAGTTAATATAGAGCTACTGTTTTCATAATATGCACACTAGTCATGTTACAGGCCTGTCATGCAGTTATTTCAGCCTGGTTTTTATCATTAATTCCTATGTGATGTGGAATATCACACCTCTAGCAGCCTGCACATATCCTTACATTCCAAAGCATTTTATGGGGAAATCAACTAAAAAAAAAGCTTTACACAAAGACATGTAAATATTTTGTGAGCAATAAAAGCTGTTAAAATGGTACAAACAGCAACGTTAGCAGTAGAAGGTCATTATAATAGTCAGTGCAGTCATAGTGTTTACATCAGTGCTATAATATACTATTATGCGTACAGATCCAAAATATTAATTTTCTCTTAGGTTTCACAAATTATCATAGCTTGGAAATTGTACAACCTAGATGTATTTTGTCAATTAGTTGGACATACGCTTTCACTTGACAGCAAAAAGGTCCTTTCTGTGTGCATTCTCACTGAGATATTTATGGAAATATGAAGAATTATGTTTATTTGCATAATTAACAATATAAATAACCCTGAATATATCTCATGATGTGCAACTTAGAGTGAAATATTATAAACAGTTTTCGTTAAACTCATCTAAAGTTTTGTCTGATGCCATGTAATAGTTTGTAAGTCGCCCAGTTTTAGAAATATTATTTGTGTATGAAAATATTTCATATTTTCATATTTATTAGTAAATAACTACCAGTATCTATTGTGCTGTAATTGCACGAGTATCTTTCTCTTATCAGAGCAATTCCCTCAATAACATCCCTCATTAATCCCTCAATAATGTCCCTCAATAACATGTCGGTCTTCCCGTTACAAAAATATGAATGCAAATTTGAAAATGTGAATAATAAAGGGAAATCAGTGGGTAATTTCACCACTGTAGGGCATCAGAGATCAACAATCCTAGTATTATTTTGTTACTTACTCCTTGCACTTTCTAATACTTCCTGATATTAATTTGTAACTCACTTAGGTAAGGAAGACAAACCCAAAAAATGTCTGGACACCTTAAGCAGCTGTGGTTGTTAACTGGAAATATACAAAAAAAGTTGCTGGAGGCTTGAATAAGTTAACGAGTAGATGCCAGGATGGTGGCAGGTTTTGTTTATTTTTATGGTTACTCGCTTAATTTCAGAAAATACTGTTTATTAAGGCAAGCCAGCACGTCAAAATCTACTGCCAATCATTAGGGGACCGGAGTTCTGCTATGGCGACCCCTAACCGAAAGAAACAAACAAACTGTTTATCAATGTCTAACTTTTCAACTTATTCCTAGCATTTTCTGAAAACGCAGACATAATAAATGATGTCCATCAGTTTGATCACTGCTGCAGTAGCCTTAGCTATATGTCAAGGATTTAACAGGTGGCCAGCTACCAAAGCATCAGGTGACATTCCACATGCTGAAACTGTCAGGCAGGTCAAGCTGAGCTGATTATAAGCCAATTCTGGGCACCACAACCTTCAGAGCTTTACTGCTACTCATGTATGCTCCTCTAAGGCTTTTGAGAATCAGTGGTCGACTTAGTGATGTTCCTTTGCTGGTCAGATACATTCTCTTTGGAGGAAGAACTTCTGTTTTCTAAATATTCTTTGTGTTTTTTCACTTTTCTCTTCAGGAAAGTTATTTTAAAGCTAGAGGTTTTGTGTTTTAACAAACTGTCAGGAGACTGTGTTGCTCTTTTAAAATGGAGTGCTCTTTTTTCCTGCCAGTTTAAAAGTTGTGTAAATAACTGAAAATCATTTTTCTGTGGAGAAATTGTGTTTATTTTACTTTTGTGGGACTAGAAAAGTACTTTAAAGTGCTTTTTACTGTGCTTTTCTTTGAAAAGCGACTTTTAAAGATTTGTATTTTTTACTGTCATTTGATGCTTGCCTTCTTTGAGAAAGAAGCATCATTTTTCAGTTTGACTATGGAACAAATTACTGGTCCCATGGTCAGTAGTTCTTCCAACCACAAAATGAAAAAAACAAACAGCCTTTGCCACCAAAGCAGGCTAGCAGTTTGTCTCAGCCACAGCTGGTTGACTCTTCTGTGACCACTGTTTGTTCCTCAGACCACTCATCTTTTACGTGGATCCCTCTAGTGTAGCACCTACAGCCATGATAACTGGGGGTTAGCCACATCCTATGTGGTTGTTTGAGCCCCTTTACTGGGCAAGGGAAAACCACTGTTGTCTGTCCTGGGAGACGGAACAAGGAAGGCTTTGTTGTTCTGCCAGAATGCTGTTTCGATCCCTAGGGAAGCTGCTGTTGCCATTAGTAAAATTCCTGGCCCCATTTTTCCTCCCAAAAAGAAACAAAAAAAATAAGAATGTGTATAGTCCTTCTCAAATTTCCTTAGACAGGAGTAATTTGCTGGGTATGACTTGGGGTTTAATTCAGGCTATTGATCCTTCTTGTAAAGTAGTTTCTCTTAAAGAAAGAGGGATACCACTTTTTCTGAAGAGATCAAAAAGTCAGAATCTGAACAGGAAGATGAAAAGACAGATACAGATTTTTTTCTCAGGTTTCTGATTCGGACTCAGAGGAGAGCTCAGCTTCTGATTCTCCCTGTGGGGATTTCTCTTTCTCTGAGACTTTTGTTAGAATGTGTTGGTGTTTTCTTTGGAAGAACATTGAGATTTTTCAGTCCCTCAGAAAATACTATGGGTTGTTACAGAAAAATTTTCCAGAATGTACACCCATTCCTCCTGTTCTTTATGCCTTAGAGGATGTGTGTATGTTACTGCCTGCCATTTTCCTGATAGTCACCAACTGCCCCCAGAAAGACAGATAGGATGTGTAAAGTTCCTCAATCTTTTAAAGGAGAACTGCACCCAAATATCAACATTTTCTTTCCAGAAAGTGATTTTCCTTTCATGTAATACAACAATGTAAACATGTCACATACATGCTAAAAAAGCATAATTTAATAATTATTCCATTTGCTTTAAGTCTGAACTTATTTAATGGCTGACTTATTTCCCTGCATTTGTCTTGTCATCTGTTATATCATGAAGGATACTAAGAGTGGCAGAGTAATTAGGTTACGTCACGTATTCCAAACACAGAGCCATTAAGAAAACAATGGCTTTTAAAATGATTATATTACTCAAATGTCTATATCTATAGCTATCTATATTTATCATCCATCTATCTATATGTATATGTATATATGTATATATATATATATATATGTATATATATATATATATATATATATATGTATATATGTATATATATATATATATATGTATATATGTGTGTGGATCTACTTTGTTTCGCTGAAAACACATTTGGTTGAAAGTCAGTTTCCCCAGCACAATTGACCGAAAGTTCACTTCATCGAAAACGCATTTCACTCAAACTCATTTCATTGAAAGTCATTCATGGGCTTTTCCCCACTGTAGTGCAACCCTGGAGTTAGAATATTAAGTAAGGGGGCGTGTGGGAGCCCCCACCTATGTTAAACGTTTTAAACCATACACATGTATACTTCCAAGTTAAATAAATAACTCTTTCCAAAAGATAACTTATAACCAAACTTTCTGGGGTGGCTATGCCCCCCACACACCCTCTTACTTAATATTCTAACTCCAGGGTTGCACTACAGTGGGGAAAATGCCATGTATGACATTTGACAAAATGAGTTTGAGTGAAACGAGTTTTCGATGAAGTGAGCTTTTGATCAAGTGTGCTGGGGAAACTGACTTTCTAGCAAACATGTTTTCGATGAGAAGAAGTAGATCCATATGTGTGTGTGTGTGTGTGTGTGTGTGTGTGTGTGTGTGTGTGTGTATGTTGCTTTCAATAGCTTTAATACCTGACAAAAACTTTTAAAGAAAATGGAAATAAATACTAAATTCATTCTTATGATATACTTCAAAGCTGAGAATTACTTATAGAGATCATATAAGATTATGGGAGTATGGTGGTATTAGCTTCCCAGATGTAGAATCGTATTCCATTGCTGCAAATTATAACTCTATTATACCCTAGATAGACTCAACTTATACTAGTCATAAAAAAGCATTCAGGAGCAGATGATACTAAATTCTTATAAGTTTATCAAATATGATAAATTAGAAATATGTAACAATCATTTCATCTGGTTAATAAAATTTACAGTAGAAGGAAATTTTTTTATTTTAATCTTTAGACTCTCTGCATATGTGAAATCAGTTTTTAAACAGTTAAGAAATTTGCTTCTAACATCATTCATATCAAATTGGAAATGTGTTTGCCTTCCCATTGCACATACCTTTAGATTTAAGGAAACTCTGAACAATGGCAAAATTAATTTACTAAAAATGAATGGATTAGTATTATGGGCTGATTACTTTGAAAAAGGAAAAGCTAAGTCGCCAGAATATTTAATAAAAGATTATAGGTTGGATGAATATGTTAACCAGTTAATATTATCCAACAGTAAGAAATTAAAATGAATTGGTAGATAACATGAGTGAAGAGGAACAGAACATTATTCCCCCATTGTTTGGATATATGAATGCTATCATTGAAGGTAAACTGACCTACAGAGGAAGTTTGTCCAAGTTATATAAGTTAATTATGAATAGTAATAATAATTTTGATGCAAAACTGTGGAATTCTTTAGACAGTGGTGGACTGAGTGACTCAATAATTGGTAAGAATAAAACTTTGTTATTTAAATCAGGTAGTGAAATTTCAAATTTATACTGGAAGGTTTTTATGTGGCAATACATATATAATCTTTGTTCCTCCTTATAAAATCTCTAAGTTTAGTAAAATGACTTCTGCAGATTGCTGGAGATGTAGTAAACTTTTAAAAGCTGACTGGACACATTTATGGATTGTGAAAAATTAAATGTACATTGGAAAGAGAGAAGCATGTTTTTAAGGGCTTATGGTCTCATAATTGTTCTTAAACTAGATCAGTAATATTAATGAATGTTCCACTTCCTCTATCTGTAAAAGCTAAACAACAAAAAATGTTTTGGAGTCTTTTAGCAGTAGCTAGAAATGTTATTACAAAAAATCGTAAATGGAGCTCAGTTCCCACATTTAAAGAATTTTTAAATTTAACAGCAGTACTATGTAAAACTGAAAAAGAAGTGATTAGAATAAGATCTATGAATCATACTGAGACTTCTGGGATAACCGCAAAATGTTGCTACTGAAATACCAAGAATCTTAATGTGTTAATTGTATAAGATTATCTTGATGATTCAATGTATTCCTAACACTGTATAACTGTATGTGAATATATATATATATATATATATATATATATATATATATATATATATATATATATATATATATATATAGTAAATACGTTAATATTTTTTTGAAAGAAAACAATAGCTTTTAAGCATTAGCATTTAAATGTGCCTTATCAGTCACAGACTGCCAGCATCATACCTCAGATAAATAGTATAGCCTGACATATGAACAAAAGCAAGGCTTTCAAGCTTAGTTTTCAGATGCAAGAAAACAACTCACACCATTTATTTTTTATTACAAATTAGTTGTCTTTCCCTTTAATCAAACCCTTATTGCCACAAATAAAGAAAATATTTTCATTGTCCTTTTCTTATTTTCTATCAGCTTTTTTCCCTATAGACCTACACTGTATTTTCTGTAAAAGTGCATGTTTCTTGTTTTATTACACCATTTTTGCATTGTATACATTGTTTTCTTGAGACAAGTCAGTGAGTTGGTCAAGGAAGATTAACATCAAAGATTCTAATTTTAGCTACAGTATTAAAAACTGAATGCACCACAAACCATCTCAGCCCAAGTAACATCTATTAATTACAGTGGTCAGAGTTCTCATACTTCAATACTGAACTGCATGTGTTACTTTAAAAAGAACAATTAATTCAATTACATTTTCAAGGCTGTCATTCAAATATTCCTTAAATTGCTATATCAGAAATATCCACTAATAAAAATCAAATGAAGCACAATAATTAAAAATGCAGATTGATGCTGATAGTCAAAAGTAGGCAGCTGTGTTTCTGTTTTAAGCTTATGAGAGAGAAAACCACAGTAAATAATCCCCTCATCATAGAGATTTCTGTCTATCCCTCTAAAATGACATCAGGAAAGTGAAGGCATTGACTGTAAAACAAAATCATCCTACCTATGACAACCCCCTTTCAGGGCATTTTGGGGTAAAATAAATTAGAAAAAATAATAACCACTTACCCTGATAAAGAAGTATAATGCAGAAAACTTCAAGATATGCTAAAAAAAAAATCTTTCTTTTCAAGTTTGGATGCTGTTCTCCTTTAAGTTTTTATACACTATTCTCAAACAGGTCTACTTCAGTTGACCTAAATCTCATTTTACTGACACCCATTTGACCGACACCAAATTGACCTAAATTTAATTTGACCTATAATTGATTTGACTGACTCCCATTTCACTGACATTTAAGACAGAGACTTGTGAGTTTTCCTTAACCTGTGACTTGTTTGTGATAAAAAGAATTAGTGTAACTTATAGTGCTGATTGTTAGAATTCTGATAGTCATGTAGAAAGTAGTATTGTAGTGTTGTTAAATGTTTTTTCTGTTTACATTTTTATGGGAAGTATCTAAAGTAATTTGCCAAATGTTTTGTGCGTTCCCAGCAGTAGTGGCAGCGTGTAAAGTACTATAAGGCAAGTTAAAGGGATATGCCCTTTTCCCCACTGTAGTGCAATCCTGGAATTAGTATATATAATTGTGGGGCATAGCCCCCCACAGTGGAGGTGTGGGAGGCATAGCCCCCCCCCACCTAGTTTGGTTGTACATTGTCCCGTTTCTGTTAAGAGGGTTACTAAGTAGTTTTTAAGTTCTGGAAAGGTTTAGTTATTCGTGTTCTAAGTGTGCATGTCTATGGTTTAAGATTTAGTATGTTGTAATTCTGCATTGTAAGCTGTCGGTGAAATGGGAGTTAGTCAAATGAGTTTTAGATAAACTTAAATTTAGGTCAATTGGGTGTCAGTCAAATGATTTTTAGGTCATCTGAAGTAGACCCTGTCAAACATGACCCAGCAGCTATAGCTTTAGTTAATCCCACTGCTGCTAAAAATTTAACTAATGGCAATTCTGCTGTTTCTGATAAGGATGGTAAAATTATTGATAAGTGTGGGAAATGTGTATACTTATACAACTTTGATTTTTAGAATTTTTCATTGTCAGGCTCATATGTTAACATTTGTTCTGAGTAATTGGGAAAGTGTGAGTAATGTTTTATCTGTAGTTTCTTCTTGTGAGAAAAATCTGCTGTGAATAATTTAGTTTCTTCTATTGCAGAAGTCACTACTCATTGTTTAATGTGTGTGTGTGTATGACACTGTTTATACTTATAGGGCTATGGCCACTGTATCTGCTTTGTGTGGGATTGCATGACTGCATTCTCAGAACCTCCTAGATGATGTTAGAAGTGAGATTTTAAATTCCACTGTAGATAGAGATTTAGTTTTTGGCCCATCTGCTGCAGAGGTGATCAAAAAGTGTAATGAAAAGGATAAACTGATGCAGGGACTCTCAAAGATTTTCAGTCCTCATTTTCCAAAATTTCCAAGTGATTGTCTAACTTTTCATGCAGTTTAGGCAAAAAGTAGAATAAACAGTCTCAACAAAGTACCCATAAACAGACATTTAAGAAACGGCAAGGGGGTTCCAAAAACAAGCCTTGAACCTTTGAAACCCAGGTCCAACAAGTCTGAATGAGTATTAGAGACCTTCTGACCCCCCAGCCTCTTTTTTTCTTCCAGAAATTCTGAATCTCCATTTTTCTGTATGGCAACAAATAGTTTGAGACAAGTGGGTTCTGAAATTCATTCATCAAAGTTACAGATGTCAGTGGGAGAATATTCCTTATTTCTAGGGGGTCATTTCTCATCTTTCAAATCAGACTCTTTTGTTTCCATCGGTTCTTCATCACATGCTGTCCCAAGAAGTGAAAGAACCTGTTCCTCCTTACCAGGTGGGGAAGAGTTTTTATTCAAGGCTGTTCCTAGTGCCAAAGAAAGAAAATGCTTGCAGACCAGTTCTGGATATTTCTTTTCTAAACTTGTTTGTGGCAGTGTGCATATTCAAAGTGATGTAATTTTAAATTATTTTGCCTCTTTTTCCTCTTTCAAGTTTCCTGGTAACACTAGACTTAAATTATGTATATCGTCACATCCCTGTTCATCCAGACTTCAAACATTACTTAAGATTTTGTGTGTCTGGATCACATTATCAGTTCTCTGCCTTACCCTTTGGACTGTCCACTGCACCAAGAATGTTCACAAAATCTCTAGCTCCAGTTAGAGCTCGTTGCATGCTACAGAGTGCCATATTTTTCCATATTTAAATTAGGTTCATAGGTTCATAGGTAGGTACTAGTCTATCTTCCCGAGAGCATTTATAAGCCTAGCCAGAGTGTGTCAGCTTTCACCACCCCATTGATTAATTAACTGAGCCTCTGTCAAGAAGAGCCAATGAAGTGATCCCAGGGATGTATTTTCTGTTACCCATCCACTCATCAAGATTTCTCTTGAAGAGTGTTAGTGAGGGGCTCTGCCTAATGTAGTTAGGAATTTTGTTCCAAAGCATGGGGAGTCTCTGTGACAGGAATCTATCTCTCCAGCATGTTTTATTTATTGTTGTGGCGAGGTTTAGCTCACTAGAGCGAGTGGCTTGTAGTGACTTGGATTTCGTTAGGTGGAGCATGTCCATCAATTCTGAGTTGGACATGGCTTTGTAAGTCAGGCAGAGATCACCTCTGAGTAAGCGATATGCGACTGAGTACAGCTGGAGTTTTTCCAGTTGGGCTGCATAGGACATATGTTTGAGACCAGTAATCCTCTTGGTGAGGTACTTTTGTGTTCTTTCCAGCTGTTGGAAATGTTTTGTGAGGTACATCCCAAATGGGGCATTGTGCTCTATGATGGGTCTGATGAGTGACGAGTAGAGGGGCACTATAACCTCTTTATTTCTAGATGCGAACCCTTTAGTAATTAGATAGGCTACATAGAAAGATTTCCTAACTACTTTGGCAATATGATTGTCAAAGGAGAGATTACTATCTATCTGGGTCCCCAGATCTCTTATTACCTCTTCTGTATTAAGGGGGCTGCCACCTATGTGGTAATTCATGGGTGTTTTGCTTTTCCCAAATGGGATGACTATGCATTTTTTGTCATTTAGCTTGAGACCATGACTTTGACACCAGGTGTCTGTCTCAGTAAGGCCCTTTTGGAGAATGTCCATGTCAGCCGGAGAGTCAGTTATGGCTCCCAGTTTGCAGTCATCGGTGAACTTGGTTAACCATAGTCCTCCTGTGTTTGCCTGTACTTCTGAGAAGTATATACCGAACAGTAGTGGTCCCAGGACCGAGCCTTGTGGGACACCACTTGTGACTGGTTTAGAGTTGGACATGGAGCCCGCTATTTTTATCATGTGAGTTCTGTCTGTAAGCTAGTTGGCAACCCATCTCGTGACGTAGGGGTTTATGTTCAGGCTGGTGAGTTTTTCTATAATTCCAGAGTGGGTAAGGGTGTCAAAAGCCTTGGCGAGGTCAAGGTAGGCTGTGTGAACTACCTTCCCTTCATCTATGGCCTTGGTGACTGTCTCAAAGAAGTCAACCAGGTTTAGTAGGCAAGATCTGCCCTTAACAAAGCCAAACTGGGTTGGGTCAAGTGTTTGGAGGTTCCCAATGTCTTTGTTAATAAGTTCCATGATGATGCGCTCCATAGCTTTGCAGAGCAGGCTAGTCAGGCTTATGGGGCGATAGTTACCAGGGTCAGTTGTGGCCCCACCATTGTGGAGCAGAATAACTGTTGCTGTGCACCATTCTATGGGCACGTAGCCTGTGGAGAGGCTGAGGTTGAACAGTGTGTTTAGGTGGGGGTTAGTTCGTTCTGAAGTTCGTGCAAGACGCACCCTGGGACACCATCTGGCCCCATTGACGCTGTGCATTTGGCTTTTGAAAGGGCTGTTTTCACCTGTGTGTGTGTGATTTCTGGAACACTACACTTTTCTGGTATTGTTGTGGGCCCTTTTGGGGGTGAGAGGGGGGTGAAGTTTGCACTGAATCTATCTGCCAGGATGTTGGCAATATCAGTTTGCTCAGTATATTTTGTGCTATTTGCACTAGCTCAGAGCACATCTGTGAGTTGCCACTTAGATTCTTGATGAAAGAAGGCTTTGTGGTTATCTTTTGAATCCTTGGCTATTTTTCTTTCAAAGTTAGCCTTGAAGGATTTTATGAGGGTCATTAGTTTCTTACTGATACTGATCAGGGATGTCTTTCCTTCTTGGGATTTGCTTTTTTTCTGAACTAGTTTCCTCCTTCTATTGTATAGCCTGTTTATGGCAGGGGTCCACCAGACTGGTTTCCTTCTCTTAGGGGAGTGAGTCTTGATTTTGCTAGGGATGGCACAATCCATGCATTCTTGCAGGTGCTCATAGAGTGCATTTGTAAAGGTTCCTGCATCTTGGACACTGTTTTCCTTTAGTGTGGGGGCTGTGAAACTTGCCACCACTGTCTTAAGTAAGGTCAAGTTTGCTATAGAAAAGTTTTTCACTGGGGTTTTTTTGGTTGGAGGTGGTGGTGTGGTGTGGACATCCAGAGTGATTAGTTTATGGTCTGATCTAACCAGTGATGGGTTGACCTCCGGTGTGGAGCACCTGTCACCCATGTTGGTGATGACCAGGTCCAATATGTTTTCACCTCTGGTAGGGGAGTTTACCAGCTGATCCAGGGCATTTGAGTTGATAAATTCCAGGAAGCGCTGGACCTGGGAGTTTGTACTTGAGTAGTTTTCCCTGTTAACGGTAGGGTAATTGAAATCGCCCAATATCAGGGTGTTCAGTAGGTCCTTCATGTTTTCTAATGTCTCCAGAAAGGCGGAGTGGTGGTCCTGGGTGATGGAGGGTGATCTGTAGCAGGCCACAATTTGCATTGCAGATTTGCCTGATGTTAGTTGCACATGGATGATCTCAGAGGTATCATGCTGCGCCACTAACCTGGAGGTGTAGGTATCCTTGATGAATATGGATACACCCCCTCCTTTTGTGTTTTGGTCCATATTGTGTGGTCGAAATGTGTGGTATGAGTTGTTGCCCAGTAGTGCTGGGGTGCTCTGTGGAGCCTTGAACCAGGTTTCAGTTACTGCACAGACGTCGACGTTCTCCATACTGAGGAGTGCTTCATACTCATGCATTTTGAGATTTAAACTCCTGGCATTGATTAGCATAACCCTCATTTTTTATTTGTGCTGTTTACGAAGGTGGGTTTGACTTTTGAGCCTTGCCTAAAAAGGCACTATGGGGGCAGCAAGAGCCTTGGCCAGTATTCAAAAGCCTAGGTGTGACAGGTGAAAGCCGTCTCTTGTGAAGCAACAAGGCTTGTCGAGCATGTCGTCCCAGGCTGACAGACACTGGATCCCCTGTGAATGACACCAGAAGCTTAGCCAATTATTGAAATTGATCATTTTTTTCTTTATACTGCGGTATCATTCTTGGTGAGGACAGGATGCTACTCAGGGTCAGGGTCATACCTGCCTGGGCTACATGATCAGAGAGCTCTTCCATGTCTCTTTTCATGTAGTCCAGGGAGGTATGTCTCAGGTCATTCACACCAACATGAACAATGACATAGTCATATTTGTACTTGTTCTGGAGTGACCTGAGTGCTTGTGATATGTGGCAGATTCTGGCTCCCGACAGGCAGCTAACAGTAACCTTCTCCTTGTCCAGCCTAGTCAGTGGGATGTCAGTGTGCCTGACTATAGAGTCACCTATTACTAGTGTGTTAAGTATGTTATTTCACCTTAAGGGGTGTGATTGTGTGGCATACTGATTTTGTGTTTTTTGTGTTGTCTGGTTTGTGATGGGAGGTGCCTTGCTTATCTTTGCAGTCTTTTTCAAAGTGTCAGGAATCTCTCTGTTGGGTGAGAGAGCTCTTACACAATTTGAGATTTCATGAATATTCAAAAGTCTTTCTTTACTGCTTCATCCAGGATTGTATTCCTGGGATATCAGCTAGACACCTGGAGTTTCAAGAGAATATTCAAAAGTCTTTCTTGACTGCTTCATCCAGGATTGTGTTCCTGGTATATCAGCTAGACACCTTATTTCAAAGAGCATTTCTTTTGCAGGGAAAAAAAGATCAATATCTACATCTATGTCTGATGTTTTCCACTCAGACATTGATTACTTTGAGAGAATTTCCCAGGATTTTGGGACTCATGGCTTCCATGATTCTCAATATACCCCTGTTAAGACTCCAGATACCACTGTGTCCTTTTCATATGAAGTTTCTTTGGTCCGAGCACCAACACCCTTTCTCATTTAAAATGCTAGTGCTGAGGTTTGTCAGAAGATAAATCATTTTGTGGAGACAACAGGCATCCTTAAATCCAGTCCCCCCCATTCCAAAGTAGTCTGTCACCACAGATGCCTCAGGCTTTGCTTGGGGAGCTGTTTAAGGAGTGATAAAAGTGCAGAGGGTGTACCACACCAGGGACAGACACAAGTACATAAATATCAAAGAGATGCTTGCCCTGAGGAAAGCAACCAACTTTCTGAGTCATCCTTGGTTCCCAGGACCTCTTCAAGTTGTTACAGACAATACCAGTTATGTGGTACATCAATAAGCAGGGGGGGGGTAACCAGATTTACCTCCTTTTGCAGACTAGCTATGTTAGCTTGGGTTATAGCTTCACAGCAAAATCTCACTCTACAGGCATCCTGCATTCCATCAGAGCAAAACTGTGAAAGAAACAAACTGATCAGGAGCAGGGCAGATCCTCACAAATGGAAACTAGGTCAGGGGTCTTACAAGATTTGATCTATCTGTGGGGAGCTCCTCAAATAGACCTGTATACCTCCTCTCTGAACAATCACCTGGCAAGGTTCTGTTCCAGGACTTTTTGCAAGGATTGGAAGAGAGAAGCCTTTACTTTTCCTTGGGACAGGAATGTTCCTTTATGCTTTTCCACCCTTTCCACTTATATTCAGGGTAGTTCTGAAGATTCAGATGGAATCCACTAAGATCATTGTGGTGACTCTCTTCTGGCCAAGGCAACTGTGGTTCCCCTGTCTGTTGGACACAGCCATGGATAATTACCACACGCTTCCTCACAGACTGGATCTACTTACACAAGAACAGGGGTATTTGATACACTCCAGCATCAATCAACTTCAACTGACTGCTTGGATGATAGGGTCTTAGTTCCTTTTAGGCTCCTGTTTACTGAAGACGTGCAACAGGTACTAATGGAGGCAAGAAAGCCTGCTACTAGAAAATAATATACTAGTAAATGGAAAATGTTTTCTAGTTGGTGCCAGAAACAAAACCAGTACCCATTTAGGGCTAGCTGTTCTTTGGTTTTACAATATCTCTGTGATTTACTATCATATAGCCTTTCTTATTCCTCTGTCAAGGTTCATTTAGTGACCATTTCAACATGTCTGCCCATGGATCATCCTCTTTCAGTGCATTCTTATGTTAAAAGTTTTTTAAAAGGTGTTTTGCACAAGAGGCCTCCAAGTAAACTGATGGCCCTTCCTTGGGTTCTTAGTTTTGCGCTAGAGAAGCTAAAACATGCTTCATTTGAAACAACTCACCTGTCTGACTTGAGGTTTTTTCCCATGGAAAATAGTTTTACTGATTGCTCTGACCTCTGTAAGAAGATTAACTAAGTTGCGAGTTCTTGTGGTGAGTCAGCCTTGTCTCATTTTCCACAGGTATAGGGTTTCTTTGAGAACTAATTCTTCTTTTATGCCTAAAGTGGTATCTGAGTTTACTTTAAGCCAACTATTGATCTCCTTGTATTCTTTCCTGAATCTAAAAATGAGGGGAAAAGGATATTCTATACCTTAGATGTCCATAGACAAATTGGTATTATCTTGACAGAAATGAATCTTTCAGATCTTTTGATCCGTTGTTTTATTTATTGTGAAAGTAAGAAGAGACAACCTTTGTTAAAACCGACTACTTACAAATGTTTGTCTCAGGCTATTACCTTTTGTTATATTTATCATAACAAAACAATTGCAGGCAAGGTCCAGGCCCACTCTACTAGGCCTTGGCTTCATCTATGGCTTTTTGGAAAGGGTTGGATTCTAGAAGCATTTTAGAAGCATTCTACAAGCTGCTGCTTGGTCCTGTGTACATACTTTTACAAAGCACTCTAAGCCTGATTCCTTCTCTAGGTCCAGGTGAGGCTTTGCTAGGACCATTCTCTGGAAGTTCCTGGACCCTTCTCATTCCATCTCCATAATATAGTGAGCTAGGGTAATTTACCCATAAAGCTAAGGCTACTTCAGCTGTAATCAATATGATGAACATAGTGCAGTTTTGTAAGTAAACTTACCTTAACAATAGGTATTGGAATGATCACTGTTGCAGTAGTCACTCCCTCCATCCAGCCCGCCTTTTTTGGTGTGTTTTTTATGTCACGTTGTGAACATTTATTTTTCTGTTGATCTTAGTATTGCCCTTTCAGGGCTCAGCCTCCCGCTTTCTGTTAGCAGGAAAGCTCTGAAGGACTTGGTGCTCAAGCCTGTCTGTTTAGTCATCTCAGCATGAGCTGCCTGACATTGTGGGTGCATGGCAGGTGCCCTGAAGCTTTGGAAGCTATCTGGCTGTTATATCCTTGGCAGAAGGAAGAAACTGTTGCAAAAGAGAGTAAAATCCCATAAGTGGAGGAGCTCCCTGGTCACTCTCAGTAAGAAGCTGAGATCCCTTATAAGATCCTCCAAAGCTAGCTGCGAAAACAAGATCACCACTGACTCTAAGGATAACTACAAAGCATTATATAGCTATGTCAAGAATCTCAATGGCAACACCCAGATCTGCTCTGAGTTACAGAACAATGGCACAAAAATTACAGAACCAACTGATATTGCCAACATCCTGGCAAATAGGTTCAGTGCTAACTTTACCCCCCTCTCACCCCCTAAAGGGCCCATACCTATACAGGAAGAATGCAGAGTCCTTGTAATCACAACTACATAGGTAAAAGTAGCACTCTCTAAAGCCAAAAAACACAGCATCCATGGGACTGGATAACATCCCAGGCTGCGTTTTACATGAGCTTCAGAACGAACTGGCTACCCACCTAAGCACCATGTTTAATCATAGCCTCACATCAGGCTTTGTGCCCACTGAATGGTGCACAACAACAGTTATCCCATTCCACAAAGGGGGAGCCACCACTGATCCTGGGAACTATCACCCTATTAGCCTGAAGAGCCTGGTCTGCAAGGCCATGGAACATATCATCATAGAATTCATAAACAAAGACATTGGTAACCTCCAAACTCTTGACCCCACCCGGTTTGGGTTTGTGAAAGGCAGATCATGCCTCCTGAACCTGGTCGACTTCTTTAAGGCAATCACCAAAGCTGTAGACGAGGGTAAGGTGGTTCACACAGCCTATTTTGACCTCGCCAAGGCTTTCGACCCCACCCCCCATTCTGGAATTATAGCTAAACTCACTAAACTAGGTATAAATCCCTATGTCACAAGATGCGTTGCCAACTGGCTCACTGACAGAACCCACATTGTAAAAGTTGCAGACTCCAAATCTGACTTCAAACCAGTGACAAGTGGAGTACCACAGGGTTCAGTCCTGGGACCTCTCCTGTTTGGTATCTACTTTTCTGAAATACAGGCTAACACAGAAGGCCTCTGACTAATGAAGTTTGCAGATGACTGCAAACTAGGAGCTATAGTCGAGTCCCCAAATGATGTGGACATCCTACAGAAGGGCCTGACTGAGACAGATGCCTGGTGTCAGTGCCATGGCCTCAAGCTCAATGCCAAAACGTGCATTGTTATCCCCTTTGGTAAAAACTCTGTACCCATGAACTACCACATAGGCGGCAGTCTTCTTAATGATGAATGTGTGATAAGAGACCTTGGGACCCAGGTCGGCAGTAGTCTCTCCTTCAATAATCAGATTGTCACAGTAGTCAGGAAATCCTTCCACGTGGCACACCTCATCACAAAAGGGTTCTCATCCAGGAAAAAAGAGGTCATTGTTCCTTTCTACTCGACACTCATTAAACACATTATAGGGTACAATGCCCCTTTTTGAATGTACCTCACAAGACATCTGCAGCAGCTGGAAAGGCCACAGAAGTACCTCACAAAGAGGATTACTGGCCTCAAACAGATGCCCTACACTGACCGTCTCAAAAAACTCCAGCTTTACTCTGTAGCATATCTCTTACTTCGAGGTGATCTCTGTCTAACATATAAAGCTATGTCAAACCCAGAGCTGTTGGACATGCTACACCTAAAGAAATCCCAATCCCACCGAGCTACACCCTCTAGGGACCTAAACCTTGTCACCACAATAAACAGTAAAAACAAGTGGAGCACACAATGACAAGGAAATCCAAAATAACAGATTACGGTTCCCCCAAGCTCGAGACTCAGAATACCAGTAGTTTTGTAAAATATATTGAATTTATTCACAAAATAAAGCAAAACACTAGGAGCTCTAGTACTGGGTTGAGTGCTTTCATCTGACAAAACACAGATTTCTTCAGAACCAATAAGCTCCTGCAAACCATTCATTTTAAAACTTTTTTGGCGCCAAAACTTCCTTAAGTAATATCCAATAAGAACATTATTAACAATAATTGTCAATAATTATCAGTTGTATACATTACTTACTTAATAATTAATATATTCTTAGATATCTCTAAACCATTATAAAATTGTATAAAATTGTACAATATTGTGTAATTATGTAATTTTATATAATTGATTAAAAATGAAGTGAATTCACCCTACTTGTAGGTTTTCCATACTATAAGCAGAAAAAGATCTGCTAAGCTGTGAAATTCAAAATAATTAATAAATAAAAATATATATAAAAAATGTATAAAATATAAAAATACATAAGTGCTTATTACTATAACTTATTAATTATAGGAAACTATTTAAGTCATATACACAACTAGTACATATGTAATAGTACCTAAATCATTAGTACTACTCACCAAAAAGTTTTACAAAATATGAAAATAGTGTATATAAAACAACACATATAAGTACCAATCTGTATTGCTGTTACTAATTCAATGCTAGAAAAGGTTTTAAACTAATATAATCATTTATACCGGGTGTTGTAGTGGCATCCGTACATATTTGCCATTTGCTTTCGACCCATGCCAGATAGGTTTTCCAGTTACCACCTCTATCACCTATCTCAACCTGGTCAATAATTGCAAATGTAAAATTATGGTCTGTACCCTTTTCTAGAATGTGTTTACAAAGTGCATTTTTTGAATCACCTTTTTTAATCCTATACAAATGCTCATATATACGAGTCTTAAATTTCCTCTCAGTTTTGCCTATGTAAAAGGCTGAGCATTTTGTACAGGTAGCAATATAGACAATACGTTGTGTGTTGCAATTCCCATTTTTACATATTACTGTAGTTTTAATGATGTTATCTAACTTAATTTTAGGGTTAGTATTAATATATGTACATTGTTTACAGGTACCACATCTAGTGGTACCCTTCCTTCTAATACCATGAGAACCCTTTCTTCCATACTCAATTAATCTTTGCATTCTGCATTCAACGCCAAACTTTTTGGAGCTGTCTCTGCTCCTAGGAGCCTCAGCACTGGACAGTTTGGCTCCAGCTTCCACCTCGGAATATTGCCGTCAGAGCAGAGGGGGGAGATGATTCAGAAGCTTGTCTATTGGGATCAGAACCCCTCTTCAGCCCCTTCGAGCTCTGCCTTCAAGGCTGCGAAGAGAGTTTTCTGTGCCTTAGCAGATCTGACTGAGCCTTCCCCCTTGGATCTTAGACATTCTACTATGATGTCACAGTGTCAAGAGCCTTACCACCTTTCTCCATAGGGGCATCCAGTACCAAAGACCCAGGTTCCCTCTCAGGGAATTTTGATTTCTTCTTCCGAGACATCCCCAGAGCATCCCACTGAATAGGTGCCCAGGAAGAGGACATTCAAGAGGAAGCACCTGGACTCCCCACAGGAGTCCATCACTGAAGACATGGATTTCGATGAAAGTGCAAGGTCCCCTGGTCACGTCCTTGAAGATGGCTCCTTTGGAGACATCCTAGAAATTCTTAAGCATAGACATGGCTGGACCTCCTCCACCCCTATGCCTTAGGAATCTGTTCTCCTGCAGGCCTTCGGTACTGGACGCTCTACCTCCTGGGTGACTCTGCCCACTGGTGAGCTTGTTGGTATGGTCTGACAGTGGGAGTGGAAGTAACCTGACCCATAGAACCATACCTTGGTGACCAGACAGGATAATGGCACCACCTGTGGACAGACAGTTCTGGGGGAAAGGAGTTCCAGTTGATGCCATGGTTGTAGTGGGAGTCACAAAGAAGGAACTCACTAATGAAAGTTTTACTGTCCACCCCCCCATAACAGGGAGTCATGGACGATGGACATATTGGGGAAGTGTGTCTTTGCTTCAGCAACCTTTGCTCTAAGGTCACTGAACTATTTGGCATACTTTATTAGACTTCAGAGAAATTTGACTAAGGAGTTGTTAAATACTCCCTCAGGAGCCACTTTTGAAGAGTTTCAGGATTCTGTAACTTCTCAGTTGGCAACCCCACAGTCTATATTCAATTCTTTATGAGGTTAGTTTCCAACATAGCAGATTGAACCTCAAGAGCAGCGGGTTTAGGTATTTCCATGAGGAGACATGCCTGGATGCCCTTGTATGATTTTGTGTAGCCATTTAAGTCCACTTTCGTCAATGCTCCTTTTGATGGAAATACACAGTTTGGCCCTATAATGAAGGCAACATTGTCCAGGTGTGAGAAGGATGGAAAGAGCTTGTCTGGATGGGTGTACGTTTTTCGGTGTCCCAAAGATCCTATTCCAGGAATCAGCACAATAGCCAAAAGATGTGGTTCAAAAAGTCTGAAGGTCCTTTCCAAGGCACACATGGAAGAGGTTCCTCTACAGACAGAGGAAGGAACTCTAACGGACAACAACACCCTCTTGGCTGAAGTGGTCTGCAAAATCAGGGTTCACAGAATTTTTCTTTCACAAACCCTACCAGTGGTCCTGAAGGGAGGCCCAACTGTCCACCTCTGGAGACAGTCAGGGGTTGTTTATCCCTGTGTGACATCCCCATGCTGGGCCTGTAATCAAGGAGCCTGAATCCTCACTACTGGAGAGGGACATGCACTTGGAATGCAAATGGATGCACACCTGTCTGCATCTGGAACAATTTCCCATGAGAGCATACAGGGCACACACTCAGCCCAGGGTCTGGGTGTCTCTATCTGTCTCTCCCCAGGTCTCCAATAAGGCTCCCCACTGGCACTGTGAAACCAGTGCTTTGTGTCCTGCCCCAGGTAGCTGACACACACACACACTTTTGAAATTTAATTTTCACACATATACACACACACACACACACACACACACACACACACACACACACACACACACACACACACACACCTGGGAAAGGCTGGCACAGATTACCCACTCTACCAAGTTTGCCCAGACTATAAGGTAGATTCACTGCCACCAGTCAGTTACTATAACGTTCTTAAAAGGGTATCCACTTATGCTTAGTGAAGTTAATATTAATACAAATGGTAATGTTGACCAAACAGCAAGGCTTCAGGAGTGGCCAGAGATATCACCGAATAAATATGTGCAAATACTCGCAAAGCTTAAATATTTTCTTAAAAGGACCAGCCACAATGAAAAGTTTAAATATATATTTTAAAAATATTGAAAATTACATTGATAGACAAACTAATACAAATAAAGAAAGACAAACTAATATAAATAAAGAAAAACAGTCTCTAAACTAAGCTTCACTATATTTCTGACCGAATCTAGGAGAATTACTATTCCCTAATAACTTACTTGATAGAGCAAGACACAATGAAATACATGAGCAGTCTTTCAAGTCAGGTTCCCCAAAACAGAATAGTCAATACACAGAGACTACTCCCTGTAAAATATAATATCCAAGATGGGTTGCAGAATGACCTAATCTGGTCACCTGACTGTAGGTTCTTACAGTATCCCCTTTGAAGCTGAGACAGGAATTTAGCATAATCGGCTACAATACACATCTAAATGTTTATGGCAGTGCCTGGGGCTTCCCCTCTTTTACTGAGATAATGAACAAAGGCCTCTTCCACAACCACCATCTCCAGTCCTATTCAGCACTGCGGGTGACATTTTAATGGTTTAACAGCTCATTTACATTTCCCTTATTTTAACATCTGCTGTTTCAGTATCCTCTATTAAAACATATGCATTTAATTCAGTTACAATAATACATGTACATTTCTTATCATTCCAGCAGAGTGCACTGTTGATTCATTTTAACACAAGCAGACCTCACAAATACATTTTCAGCACAAGCATCTGTACAAAGCAGTTTGATATACAAATGACAAATAATTATTTACAACATTCCAGTTAGCTGTGCTGGCACAAGTCATACATCCAGTGCCCCGCTTCTCCTGGCATGGCTGGCAGTACCTCCTATTGTCACATCCTGCACCAGAGAGCCTGGCTAGACTTAAAAAAAAGATACTTGGGTGCAGAGGATTATTTTCAGAGGCTACATAATACGCCTTTCCCTTCCACTTCCAATTCCAAGAAAAATCCCTGATGTTACATCCAGTCAGAGGGATCAAGCAACAATTAAAATTCAAAAGCTTCAAGAAGAAACGAGTCATCCAAGAGGACCCATCAGACCAAACAGGATCCAGAACTTACTCAAGGTTATTTATAGTGCCAAAGAAAACTGGGGACTGGAGACCAGTTTTGGATCTAACCAATTTAAAGAAATCAGTTCAGTGAACAATGTTCTGATGGTCACAGTTCAGTCCATTCTCAGGTATGACTTGATGTGCTATATAGATCTTCAGGATGCCTATTATCATATAAAAATGAACAGGTGATCCAGAAAGTGCCTACACTTCCAGCTGGGAGTCAGTCATTACCAATTCAGAGTACTGACCTTTGGACTCACCACAGCCCCCAGGGTGTTCATAAAATGCATGGCAGTAGTAGCAGCTCACCTCAGACTGCAGTGATTCCTGGTGTTTCTCTACATGGATGACTGGCTCATTTCCACTCCAACCACACATTAGCTCATGTACGCAAGAGATCCAGTTCTCCAGATTTGCATTATTCTGGGGATAATCATAAACTACAGCAAATCACAACTGCAGCCATCTCAGACATTGAAGTATATAGGAGCACTTCTCAATACAAAATCTGCCATCATTTCCCTTCCACCACACAGAGTTCAAACAATAAGGTCACAAGTCAGAAAGATTATAATAAGCACCTCAGTTTCAGCCCACCTAGTTCTTTGGACTCTAGGCTTGATGGCCTGTGGCCGTAGCTTTAGTTCCACTAGCCAGGTTTTACATGAGGATCCTTCAGTGAATGCTAGCTGCTCAATGGTCAATACTTTATCAGTCAGTATCATACCAGATAAGAATTACCCAGATGTGCAAAAGAGATCTGTATTGATGGATTCAATCTGACCAAATACTTCAGGCCCGTCCTTTCATTCCACAACAGCCCAAGGCAATAGTAACCATAGATGTTTCCCAGATAGGTTGGGGGACCACTATCTGGGAAAGACAGTTCAGGGCACTTAGCCCCCAAAGAGGCCAATTTGCACATAAATATCCTGGAGATAAGAGTGGTACTGTTAGCGTTGCAGGCATTTCAAGATGCTCTCCCTTCTGGGATGATTACGATTCAAACAGACAACATGTCAGTTGCCTGGTTCATCAGCAGACAAGGGGGAACCAAATTCTACCCATTGTGTTGAGAAACTCTCAGGGTCTGCCAGTGGGTGATCTCTTCCAATTGCTTTGTATTAGCAACATACAATTTGGGGAAATCCAATGTGATAGCAGACAAACTGAGCAGGTGCATTCTTCTTCCTCATTAATGGTCCCTCAACAAAACAGTGTCAGACAAGATTTTCTGTTAATGGGGCAAGCCTTGCTATGACCTCTTTGCTTCTTATCTAAACAACATGTGTAGCAACAACTTTGCCCTAATTCCTCCTCAGAGGAAGTTAGCTAGGGATTCTGTACTTCATGATTGCCTCCCCAGTCTTCTCTATGCTTATCCACCAATTCCGTTGATCCCAAAATTTTTGCAGAAATTTGCCAGCTCAAAGAAAACAGTGATCCTCATTGCACCTTATTTTACTCGACAAATTTGACTTCCCTTCCTGTATCCTCACCTGGTTTGACCACCGTGGAACCTAGATCCATCTCCAGACCTCCTGCCTCAGCCGGCAGGTATTGCGCATCCAGATAAACCAAACCTCAAGCTGACTGCTTGGCTTCTCCAGTTACATTAATAGCCAGACAAGCCATGCTTTGTCCACCTGTTCTCCATATAATTTTATCTTCCCATAAAACCTCAACAAGAAAAATATATTCCAGTAAATGGAAAAGGTTTGATGTTATGTTGTCCCATCTCGCCTTCGTTCTTGCTGGTTGGGTTTGGAGCCAGTCCTCAGCTCCAACTTGACTGATTTACTAAAGCTCGAGAGCTTATACTAGCTCGAGGCTAACCCCTATCCTAACATGCCTAGTGGTAGCTACCCAGATCTCGTTTGCCACTTGCAGCATCGAGAGTGCAACTACTGGCTCAGGCTAAGTACTTAAGAGTTTTGTTATATATATATATATTGTCATGTTTTCCAGGATTTTACTGTCTTATTTATCTTGTCAGAGTGTATATTTATCCCTTTAGTCTAACAACCTTCTTCTGCTGTTGCTGTTGGTTGTTTTTGGCCGTCATTTTCTTTCTCATGCCTTGCTTTCCCCTTTGAGCCCATTTAAATTAGAGGGTTCTTCTTTTTCTTCCCCACCCTTTCAGAGTAGCCATTTAAGTTAGAGGCTCTCCTACTGGGGGAGTCGCAGTTTTTACTTAGAGGCTCTCCCCCTTTCTTCTTCTTCTCTTTCCTTCAAAAAAAAAAAAGAGATATATTTTCTTCTTGTTTTACTAGCCGTTACAGCCTTGTTAGTTGTGTTAGTTGTTGTGTTTTGCTAGCTGTTATAGCCTTGCTTTTCGCTGTTGTATATTTTTGTCTAGCCACAGCGTCCAATGAGTTGAAACCCCGTTCAAAAAATGTGACTCGTGTTGCCCAAAAATGTCCCTTACGGACAGGCACATGACTTGTGTATACTGTTTAGGGGCTGTTCACCTGCAGGACGCAACCTCTATCTGTCATGCCTTTAGTTGCAGAGTTCTGCAGGAGAGAAAGAACAAGCTAATTTTGCATGGCCTTCTGAAGAACCCTCAAGATTCTTCATCTCAGGGTCCTCAGCCAGCTAAATTGTCCGAAAAAGCCATCCTCATCTGTTCCGAGTTCGGACCAATCTAAATCCACTGTCATACCTTCAGTTCCCAGTGTTGGCTCCAACAAAGCTAAGTCTCAGGCGGCTCCATCAGTGTCCTTGGAGCCAGTCTGGATGCACAAAAGAACAAGGCCTCCTTCTTTGGAGCCGGTACACTCTGCTGCACAATCTCCTTTGCTGCAGTCTGGAGCGGGCAGTCACCGGTCCTCTTCTCACTCCTCTCGGTCCTCCAGGCTTTCGGATCATGATGTGGAGAGAGTGGTCAATAGGCTCTTCAAGTCACAGGCACTTGCCAAATTACTATCGAGCCCAGCCCGTAAGGAATTGGCACCTTCGGCCCATTCAGCTTCTCCATTGATTCCTCCTCCAACTCTGTTGAGCTGGGAGCCAGAGTGCATGGAGGTCATGGTGGTGGAACCATTGGCTCCATTTACTTTTCCTTTATCGGTTCGGACACCCGCTCCGATCTCCTCTATGTCTCAGTCCATTGAGGGATCTGGGTGCTGAAGCTCTCTCACCGACTTTGAGGGGGGAAGTGGCATCAGACCCTTGTCCAACTCCGCTCTCCCTCTCGGATCTCTGGCGCAGGTGAGCTCGGCTCCCACATCAGCTTCGGAGCTGTCACTTTCGGTTTGCAGGAGATCTCCAGGCTTTTAGGAGCCAGAGGCTTCTTTGACTAGGGACTGTGGTGCCTTCGAGGTGATGAGGAGAGTGCTGTCTCCTGAGTCCGCTCCACCCTCGGCTCCAATGGCTCCTTCTCCCTTGGTGCCTGTGCCTGCCTTTGACCCTCCTCCTGCCTCCAAGCATAGGAAACCTATGTCCCAGGATGCCCCATTGGGCGACCCCACTTCTTCCGAAACCTCCTCCGAACACTCGGAGAAGGTCCCTTGGAAGAAAAAAATGTAAGAGGAAGCATCTGGACTCCCCTAAGTCCATCACTTCAGACACAAAGGTAAGAAGAGTGGAAAGATGTGGTTTCAAAAATCCCAGGGAGCTTCGCATGGATATTTTTCCCCCGGGGCAGAGGGGGAAACAACAATGGAAGATGCCAGCCTTGCAGCAGTCGGGGTCTGCAACAGCAGGTGACAGAGATACGTTCCCTGCTAGGCCCTTCCAGCACTCCTGAAGGGAGGCCCGACTGTCCACCTCTGGAGGCAGTTGGAGACAGACTGTCATTGTACCCAGCAGCCTGGTAAACTATCATGAAAGAAGCATTGGTACTGTCAATAATATCCAGGGGTTACAACATTCTCTTTTCCCAGTTACCCTCAAGAGAAAAATGTTCTATTCCAGATGTTCCACCCAATCTTCTGGATCAAGCAATCCTAGAGGTACAAAGATTGCTAGAAAAAAGAGCCATCCAAGAAGTCCCTGCAGACCAAATCGAATCTGGAACTTACTCAAGGTTCTCTTTAGTTCCAAAAAAGACAGGGGACTGGAGACCCATTTTGGATCTCAGCAAGCTAAACAAATCTGTAAAAAAGATGAAGTTTCGGATGGTAACACTGCAGTCCATTTTTCCCTTCTTAGGTCAGGACAACTGGAGGTACTCCATCGATCTTCAGGATGTGTACTACTGCATAAAAATGGACAGGCGATCCAGGAGATTCCTACGTTTCTGGCTGGGAGCCAGTCATTATCAGTTTAGAGCTCTGCCTTTTGGTCTCCCCACAGCCCCCAGGGTGTTCACCAAGTGAATAGCAGTGGTCACGGCTCACCTGAGGCATCTAGGATTCCAGGTGTTTCCATATCTAGATGACTGGCTCCTCACTGCTGCCACCGAGCATCAACTATTCAAAGCACGGGACTACACAATTCAAACTTGTTCCCAGCTAGGCATCACAATAAACTACGAAACGTCTGCCTTGTTGCCTTGTCAGTCTATTACCTTCATAGGGGCAGACTTAGATACAAGAAACATGATAGCAAAGCTGCCTCAAGACAGGGTATCAGCCATTCGTCAGCAAGTTTTGTTTCTCATAAAAAAGACGAGAGTTCAGGCAAGGGAAGTATTGCAAGTCTTGGACTCAATGACCGCAGCAATTACTCTAGTTCCTATGGCTCGCTTCCACATGAGGATTCTGCAGTGGCTTCTTTTCGCTCAGTGGTCTTTCCAGGATTTACCAGTGTCGCACATGATCTTGATCATGAAATCTTGCAAAAAGGACTTAGTATGGTTTGTCTCCCCCCAGGTGACACTGGGCAGACCCTTTCTAAACCCCCATCCAGTAGCCACAGTGACCACGGATGCCTCCCAGATAGGGTGGGCGGGCATTATCTGGAACAGACTATCCAAGGTATGTGACAACGTCACGAGTACCATTTGCACATCAGTGTTCTAGAGATGAGAGTGGTGCTTTTGGCATTGCAACTACTTCAAGACTCTCTACATACCGGGACCATTGCAATTCAGACAGACAATATGTCAGTGGTATGGTACATCAACAAGCAGGGCAGGACCAGCTCTTACCCCTTGTGTCGCGAGGCCCTTCGAGTATGGCAATGGGCAATGTCTTCCCAACATTTTCTGATTGTGATGCACATTCCTGGGAAATCCAAAGTGATAGCGGACAGTCTCAGCAGGGCTATGCCTCATGGCTGGTCACTGAAGTAAGAAGTTGCGGATTTGATTTTTCACAAATGGGGCCAGCCATGCTGCAATCTTTTTGCCATTCCCCTCAACAACAAATGCAGCAGCCACTTTGGCCTATTCCCTCCACTGGGACAGTCATCCAGGGATGCACTTGTTCACGATTGGCCTCCGGGACTACACTATGCCTTTCCTCATTTCCCTCTAATCCCAAAGGTACTTCAGTAAGCAAAGTCACTGAGTTGCAAACTCATCCTCATTGCTTCTTACTAGCCTCATCAGATATGGTTTCCATTTCTCCGACATCACCTTCAACTGGAGCCTTGGATACTGGACCCAGTTCCGGACCTCCTGATGCATCAGTCAGGCGGGCTTCATCCTTCCCTCCAAACTCTCAAGCTGACTGCTTGGTTCCTCCACTTCCAGTCTTAGCCAGGCTCCCAAACATTTCCCCGGCTGCATACCACATCCTAGTGTCCTCTCACAAGCCCACTACCAGGTGGCTTTACACTAGCAAATGGAAGAGGTTTTCTTATTGAGCAAAGAGTAATGACATTGATCCCTTCACTGCTCCTGCTCACAAGATTCTTGACTTTCTGGCCGAAACCTTCGAAAGAGGGGCAGCTGCAGTTACTATTAGGGTCCAGTTTGCTGCCATCTCCAATTTTCAGTCCCATAAGTTGTGCAGAGCATTCTTACAAGGTACAACTCTTTTACGGCCCCCAGTAAGAGAACCCCCCCCCCCCGGACCTAAACTTGGTTTTAGCTTCTATGGTTCTGCCACCTTTTGAACCAGCAGCACCTTGTCCAATGAAATTTCTGTCTTGGAAAACCCTCTTCTTGGTTGCTATAACCTCAGCTAGATGGGTTTCTGAATTATATGTTTTGTCTATTTGTCCACCGTATCTCATTTTTTACAAAGACAGAGTCTCTCTTAGAACCAATCCTTCCTTCTTACCAAAGGTGTGTTGAGTATAATTTAAATCGGTCCATTGCGCTTCCTGTATTCTTCCCCAATTATGGCAACACGGCAGAGTATAGACTCCACCAATTGGATGTTCATAGAATATTATGTTTTTATTTACACAGGACCAAAGACCTTAGAAAATCAGATCAATTGTTTGTATCCTTTGCTGACAATAAACAAAGTTCTCTAGTTTCAAAAGTGACCTTATCAAAGTAGCTGTCAGACACAATCAGTTATTCTTATGATTTGCATAAAACAAAGCTTCCAGGGAGGGCCAGAGGACACTCAACCAAGGCCTTAGCTACCTCTGTTGCCTTCCAAGCCAAATTGCCCTTAGATTCAGTCTGTGCAGCAGCAGCAACATGGGCAAATCTTCATACCTTTATCACTCATTACAAAGTGGATGTGGTCTCCTGGAACAGGGCCTCCTTTGGTTCCACGGTTCTGAAGAGTGTGTTTCAGTGAGCCACCCAAGAACCAGGTGCTGGGGATGCAGTCCCAACCAGCAAGAATGAAGGCAAGATGGGACAACATAACATAAAGAAGTTATGTACCTACCATAACTTTCCATGTTTGTTGTGCTTCATCTCGCCTTCCTTCTTGCGCCCCCCCTCCTTCCCCCTTTCTGGAGGTTTGAGAGGAATTCCTTCACTGGTTACACTGGCTGAGTTTCCTGTTGACATACCAGGTTAGTTAACCATGCCTTGTCTTTCCTCTTTCCTTCTTAACCCTAAATGTGTAAGAGCTTAGTAAAATTTGCATTTAC